>NW_024061502.1:0-120899 GCF_016432855.1 Salvelinus namaycush
TAGGGGCCTGGTGAGGGGTCTGGAGGCTTGGTTAGGGGCTTTGGTGAGGGGTCTGAGGCTTGGTGAGGGGTCTGGAGGCTTGGTTAGGGGCCTGGAGGCTTGGTTAGGGGCCTGGTGAGTGGTCTGGAGGCTTGGTTAGGGCCTGGTGAGTGGTCTGGAGCTTGGTTAGGGCCTGGAGGCTTGGTTAGGGGCCTGGTGAGTGGTCTGGAGGCTTGGTTAGGGCCTGGTGAGGGGTCTGGAGGCTTGGTTAGGGCCTGGTGAGTGGTCTGGAGGCTTGGTTAGGGGCCTGGTGAGGGGTCTGGAGGCTTGGTTAGGGGCCTGGTGAGTGGTCTGGAGGCTTGGTTAGGGGCCTGGTGAGGGGTCTTGAGGCTTGGTTAGGGGCCTGGTGAGGGGCCTGGAGGCTTGGTTAGGGGCCTGGAGGCTTGGTTAGGGGCCTGGAGGCTTGGTTAGGGGTCTGGAGGCTTGGTTAGGGGTCTGGAGGCTTGGTTAGGGTCTGGAGGCTTGTAGGGGCCTGGAGGCTTGGTTAGGGGTCTGGAGGCTTGGTTAGGGGTCTGGAGGTTTGGTTAGGGGTCTGGAGGCTTGGTTAGGGGTCTGGAGGCTTGGTTAGGGGTCTGGAGGCTTGGTTAGGGGCCTGGAGGCTTGGTTAGGGGTCTGGAGGCTTGGTTAGGGGCTTGGAGGCTTGGTTAGGGTCTGGAGGCTTGGTTAGGGGTCTGGAGGCTTGGTTAGGGGCCCTGGTGAGGGGTCTGGAGGCTTGGTTAGGGGTCTGGAGGTTTGGTTAGGGGTCTGGAGGTTTGGTTAGGGGCCTGGAGGCTTGGTGAGGGGTCTAGAGGCTTGGTTAGGGGTCTGGAGGCTTGGTTAGGGGTCTAGAGGCTTGGTTAGGGGCCTGGTGAGTGGTCTGGAGGCTTGGTTAGGGGCCTGGTGAGTGGTCTGGAGGCTTGGTTAGGGGCCTGGAGGCTTGGTTAGGGGCCTGGTGAGTGGTCTGGAGGCTTGGTTAGGGGCCTGGTGAGGGGTCTGGAGGCTTGGTTAGGGGCCTGGTGAGTGGTCTGGATGCTTGGTTAGGGGCCTGGTGAGGGGTCTGGAGGCTTGGTTAGGGGCCTGGTGAGTGGTCTGGAGGCTTGGTTAGGGGCCTGGTGAGGGGTCTTGAGGCTTGGTTAGGGGCCTGGAGGCTTGGTTAGGGGCCTGGTGAGGGGTCCTGGAGGCTTGGTTAGGGGCCTGGAGGCTTGGTTAGGGGTCTGGAGGCTTGGTTAGGGGCCTGGTGAGGGGTCTGGAGGCTTGGTTAGGGGCCTGGTGAGTGGTCTGGAGGCTTGGTTAGGGGCCTGGTGAGGGGTCTTGAGGCTTGGTTAGGGGCCTGGAGGCTTGGTTAGGGGCTTGGTGAGGGGTCTGGAGGCTTGGTAAGGGGTCTGGAGGCTTGGTAAGGGGTCTGGAGGCTTGGTTAGGGCCTGGAGGCTTGGTTAGTTGCCTGGTGAGTGGTCTGGAGGCTTGGTTAGGGCCCTGGAGGCTTGGTTAGGGGCCTGGTGAGGGGTCTGGAGGCTTGGTTAGGGGCCTGGTGAGGGGTCTGGAGGCTTGGTGAGGGGTCTGGAGGCTTGGTTAGGGGCCTGGAGGCTTGGTTAGGGGCCTGGTGAGTGGTCTGGAGGCTTGGTTAGGGCCTGGAGGCTTGGTTAGGGGCCTGGTGAGTGGTCTGGAGGCTTGGTGAGGGGTCTGGTGAGGGGTCTGGAGTCTTGGCTAGGGGCTTGGTGAGGGGTCTGGAGGCTTGGTGAGGGGTCTGGAGGCTTGGTGAGGGGTCTGGAGGCTTGGTTAGGGCCTGGTGAGTGGTCTGGAGGCTTGGTTAGGGGCCTGGTGAGTGGTCTGGAGGCTTGGTTAGGGGCCTGGAGGCTTGGTTAGGGGCCTGGTGAGTGGTCTGGAGGCTTGGTTAGGGGCCTGGTGAGGGGTCTGGAGGCTTGGTTAGGGGCCTGGTGAGTGGTCTGGAGGCTTGGTTAGGGGCCTGGTGAGGGGTCTGGAGGCTTGGTTAGGGGCCTGGTGAGTGGTCTGGAGGCTTGGTTAGGGGCCTGGTGAGGGGTCTTGAGGCTTGGTTAGGGGCCTGGTGAGGGGCCTGGAGGCTTGGTTAGGGGCCTGGAGGCTTGGTTAGGGGCCTGGAGGCTTGGTTAGGGGTCTGGAGGCTTGGTTAGGGGTCTGGAGGCTTGGTTAGGGGTCTGGAGGCTTGGTTAGGGGCCTGGAGGCTTGGTTAGGGGTCTGGAGGCTTGGTTAGGGGTCTGGAGGTTTGGTTAGGGGTCTGGAGGCTTGGTTAGGGGTCTGGAGGCTTGGTTAGGGGTCTGGAGGCTTGGTTAGGGGCCTGGAGGCTTGGTTAGGGGTCTGGAGGCTTGGTTAGGGGCTTGGAGGCTTGGTTAGGGGTCTGGAGGCTTGGTTAGGGGTCTGGAGGCTTGGTTAGGGGCCTGGTGAGGGGTCTGGAGGCTTGGTTAGGGGTCTGGAGGTTTGGTTAGGGGTCTGGAGGTTTGGTTAGGGGCCTGGAGGCTTGGTGAGGGGTCTAGAGGCTTGGTTAGGGGTCTGGAGGCTTGGTTAGGGGTCTAGAGGCTTGGTTAGGGGCCTGGTGAGTGGTCTGGAGGCTTGGTTAGGGGCCTGGTGAGTGGTCTGGAGGCTTGGTTAGGGGCCTGGAGGCTTGGTTAGGGGCCTGGTGAGTGGTCTGGAGGCTTGGTTAGGGGCCTGGTGAGGGGTCTGGAGGCTTGGTTAGGGGCCTGGTGAGTGGTCTGGATGCTTGGTTAGGGGCCTGGTGAGGGGTCTGGAGGCTTGGTTAGGGGCCTGGTGAGTGGTCTGGAGGCTTGGTTAGGGGCCTGGTGAGGGGTCTTGAGGCTTGGTTAGGGGCCTGGAGGCTTGGTTAGGGGCCTGGTGAGGGGTCTGGAGGCTTGGTTAGGGGCCTGGAGGCTTGGTTAGGGGTCTGGAGGCTTGGTTAGGGGCCTGGTGAGGGGTCTGGAGGCTTGGTTAGGGGCCTGGTGAGTGGTCTGGAGGCTTGGTTAGGGGCCTGGTGAGGGGTCTTGAGGCTTGGTTAGGGGCCTGGAGGCTTGGTTAGGGGCCTGGTGAGGGGTCTGGAGGCTTGGTTAGGGGCCTGGAGGCTTGGTTAGGGGCCTGGAGGCTTGGTTAGGGGTCTGGAGGCTTGGTTAGGGGCCTGGAGGCTTGGTTAGGGGCCTGGAGGCTTGGTTAGGGGTCTGGAGGTTTGTTTAGGGGTCTGGAGGCTTGGTTAGGGGTCTGGAGGCTTGGTGAGGGGTCTGGAGGCTTGGTTAGGGGCCTGGAGGCTTGGTTAGGGGTCTGGAGGTTTGGTTAGGGGCCTGGAGGCTTGGTTAGGGGCCTGGAGGCTTGGTTAGGGGCCTGGAGGCTTGGTTAGGGGTCTGGAGGCTTGGTTAGGGGCCTGGTGAGGGGTCTGGAGGCTTGGTTAGGGGTCTGTAGGTTTGGTTAGGGGCCTGGAGGCTTGGTGAGGGGTCTAGAGGCTTGGTTAGGGGTCTGGAGGCTTGGTTAGGGGTCTGGAGGCTTGGTTAGGGGCCTGGTGAGTGGTCTGGAGGCTTGGTTAGGGGCCTGGTGAGTGGTCTGGAGGCTTGGTTAGGGGCCTGGAGGCTTGGTTAGGGGCCTGGTGAGTGGTCTGGAGGCTTGGTTAGGGGCCTGGTGAGGGGTCTGGAGGCTTGGTTAGGGGCCTGGTGAGTGGTCTGGAGGCTTGGTTAGGGGCCTGGTGAGGGGTCTGGAGGCTTGGTTAGGGGCCTGGTGAGTGGTCTGGAGGCTTGGTTAGGGGCCTGGTGAGGGGTCTTGAGGCTTGGTTAGGGGCCTGGAGGCTTGGTTAGGGGCCTGGTGAGGGGTCTGGAGGCTTGGTTAGGGGCCTGGAGGCTTGGTTAGGGGTCTGGAGGCTTGGTTAGGGGTCTGGAGGTTTGGTTAGGGGTCTGGAGGCTTGGTGAGGGGTCTGGAGGCTTGGTTAGGGGCTTGGTGAGGGGTCTGGTGAGGGGTCTGGAGGCTTGGTGAGGGGCTTGGTGAGGGGTCTGGAGGCTTGGTGAGGGGTCTGGAGGCTTGGTAAGGGGCTTGGTGAGGAGTCTGGAGGCTTGGTAAGGGGTCTGGAGGCTTGGTTAGGGGCTTGGTGAGGGGTCTGGAGGCTTGGTGAGGGGTCTGGAGGCTTGGTGAGGGGTCTGGAGGCTTGGTGAGGGGTCTGGAGTCTTGGTAAGGGGCTTGGTGAGTGGTCTGGAGGCTTGGTTAGGGGCCTGGAGGCTTGGTTAGGGGCCTGGTGAGGGGTCTGGAGGCTTGGTGAGAGGTCTGGAGGCTTGGTGAGGGGTCTGGAGGCTTGGTGAGGGGTCTGGAGGCTTGGTTAGGGGCTTGGTGAGGGGTCTGGAGGCTTGGTTAGGGGTCTGGAGGCTTGGCTAGGGGCTTGGTGAGGGGTCTGGAGGCTTGGTTAGGGGCCTGGTGAGGGGTCTGGAGGCTTGGTTAGGGGCTTGGTGAGGGGTCTGGAGGCTTGGTGAGGGGTCTGGAGGCTTGGTAAGGGGTCTGGAGGCTTGGTTAGGGGCTTGGTGAGGGGTCTGGAGGCTTGGTTAGGGGCTTGGTGAGGGGTCTGGAGGCTTGGTTAGGGGCCTGGAGGCTTGGTTAGGGGCCTGGTGAGTGGTCTGGAGGCTTGGTTAGGGGCCTGGTGAGGGGTCTGGAGGCTTGGTTAGGGGCCTGGTGAGTGGTCTGGAGGCTTGGTTAGGGGCCTGGTGAGGGGTCTGGAGGCTTGGTTAGGGGCCTGGTGAGTGGTCTGGAGGCTTGGTTAGGGGCCTGGTGAGGGGTCTTGAGGCTTGGTTAGGGGCCTGGAGGCTTGGTTAGGGGCCTGGTGAGGGGTCTGGAGGCTTGGTTAGGGGCCTGGAGGCTTGGTTAGGGGCCTGGAGGCTTGGTTAGGGGTCTGGAGGCTTGGTTAGGGGTCTGGAGGCTTGGTTAGGGGTCTGGAGGCTTGGTTAGGGGCCTGGAGGCTTGGTTAGGGGTCTGGAGGCTTGGTTAGGGGTCTGGAGGCTTGGTTAGGGGTCTGGAGGCTTGGTTAGGGGTCTGGAGGCTTGGTTAGGGGTCTGGAGGCTTGGTTAGGGGTCTGGAGGTTTGGTTAGGGGTCTGGAGGCTTGGTTAGGGTTCTGGAGGCTTGGTTAGGGGCCTGGTGAGGGGTCTGGAGGCTTTGTTAGGGGTCTGGAGGTTTGGTTAGGGGCCTGGAGGCTTGGTGAGGGGTCTAGAGGCTTGGTTAGGGGTCTGGAGGCTTGGTTAGGGGTCTGGAGGCTTGGTTAGGGGTCTAGAGGCTTGGTTAGGGGCCTGGTGAGTGGTCTGGAGGCTTGGTTAGGGGCCTGGAGGCTTGGTTAGGGGCCTGGTGAGTGGTCTGAATGCTAGGTTAGGGGCCTGGTGAGGGGTCTGGAGGCTTGGTTAGGGGCCTGGTGAGTGGTCTGGAGGCTTGGTTAGGGGCCTGGTGAGTGGTCTGGAGGCTTGGTTAGAGGCCTGGTGAGTGGTCTGGAGGCTTGGTTAGGGGCCTGGTGAGGGGTCTTGAGGCTTGGTTAGGGGCCTGGAGGCTTGGTTAGGGGCCTGGTGAGGGGTCTGGAGGCTTGGTTAGGGGCCTGGAGGCTTGGTTAGGGGTCTGGAGGTTTGGTTAGGGGTCTGGAGGTTTGGTTAGGGGCCTGGAGGCTTGGTTAGGGGCTTGGTTAGGGGTCTGGAGGTTTGGTTAGGGGTCTGGAGGTTTGGTTAGGGGCTTGGTTAGGGGTCTGGAGGCTTGGTTAGGGGTCTGGAGGCTTGGTTAGGGGTCTGGAGGCTTGGTTAGGGGCTTGGTGAGGGGTCTGGAGGCTTGGTAAGGGGTCTGGAGGCTTGGTAAGGGGTCTGGAGGCTTGGTAAGGGGTCTGGAGGCTTGGTTAGGGGCTTGGTTAGGGGTCTGGAGGCTTGGTTAGGTGCCTGGAGGCTTGGTTAGGGGTCTGGAGGCTTGGTCAGGGGTCTGGAGGTTTGGTTAGGGGCCTGGAGGCTTGGTTAGGGGTCTGGAGGCTTGGTTAGGGGTCTGGAGGCTTGGTTAGGGGTCTGGAGGCTTGGTTAGGGGCCTGGTGAGGGGTCTGGAGGCTTGGTTATGGTTCAGGAGGTTTGGTTAGGGGCCTGGAGGCTTGGTGAGGGGTCTAGAGGCTTGGTTAGGGGTCTGGAGGCTTGGTTAGGGGTCTGGAGGCTTGGTTAGGGGTCTAGAGGCTTGGTTAGGGGCCTGGTGAGTGGTCTGGAGGCTTGGTTAGGGGCCTGGAGGCTTGGTTAGGGGCCTGGTGAGTGGTCTGGAGGCTTGGTTAGGGGCCTGGTGAGGGGTCTGGAGGCTTGGTTAGGGGCCTGGTGAGTGGTCTGGAAGCTTGGTTAGGGGCATGGTGAGTGGTCTTGAGGCTTGGTTAGGGGCCTAGTGAGTGGTCTGGAGGCTTGGTTAGGGGCCTGGTGAGGGGTCTTGAGGCTTGGTTAGGGGCCTGGAGGCTTGGTTAGGGGCCTGGTGAGGGGTCTGGAGGCTTGGTTAGGGGCCTGGAGGCTTGGTTAGGGGTCTGGAGGCTTGGTTAGGGGTCTGGGGGTTTGGTTAGGGGTCTGGAGGTTTGGTTAGGGGCCTGGAGGCTTGGTTAGGGGCTTGGTTAGGGGTCTGGAGGCTTGGTTAGGGGCCTGGAGGCTTGGTTAGGGGCTTGGTAAGGGGTCTGGAGGCTTGGTGAGGGGTCTGGAGGCTTGGTAAGGGGTCTGGAGGCTTGGCTAGGGGCTTGGTGAGGGGTCTGGAGGCTTGGTTAGGGGTCTGGAGTCTTGGTTAGGGGCCTGGAGGTTTGGTTAGGGGTCTGGAGGTTTGGTTAGGGGCCTGGAGGCTTGGTTAGGGGCTTGGTGAGGGGTCTGGAGGCTTGGTGAGGGGTGGGGGGGCTTGGTTAGGGGCTTGGTGAGGGGTCTGGAGGCTTGGTTAGGGGCTTGGTGAGGGGTCTGGAGGCTTGGTTAGGGGCTTGGTGAGGGGTCTGGAGGCTTGGTTAGGGGCCTGGTGAGGGGTCTGGAGGCTTGGTGAGGGGCTTGGTGAGGGGTCTGGAGGCTTGGTGAGGGGTCTGGTGAGGGGTCTGGAGGCTTGGTTAGGGGCCTGGTGAGGGGTCTGGAGGCTTGGTTAGGGGCCTGGTGAGGGGTCTGGAGGCTTGGTTAGGGGCATGGAGGCTTGGTTAGGGGTCTGGAGGCTTGGTTAGGGGTCTGGTGAGGGGTCTGGGGGCCTGGTGAGGGGTCGGCAGGCTTGGTTAGGGGCTTGCTGAGGGGTCTGGAGGCTTGGTGAGGGGTCTGGAGGATGGGTTAGGGGCCTGGTGAGGGGTCGGGAGGCTTGGTTAGGGGCTTGGTGAGGGGTCTGGGGGCCTGGTGAGGGGTCTGGGGGCCTGGTGAGGGGTCGGGAGGATGGGCTAGGGGCCTGGTGAGGGGTCGGGAGGCTTGGTTAGGGCTCAGGGGTCACGGGCTAAAGGCTGTTTCCTCTAATAGGAAGAGAGCTGTCATTTAAGGTATTAGCTGTCTAATCTTAGCTGTAACCCCCTCCTCCCCCGGGCTGTTTTTCTGGGTTGGGGATGCCAGGCGCATAGGTTATAGTACACAGTGTTACTGCTACAGCTGCTACCTACATGCTGTCTGTCTGTGGGAGAGGAGAGAGGTAGAATGAGACTTGCAGGTAGGAGCTTAGTGTTCAGTTAGAAACATAACATTTGATAAGAGTATTGTTTTTGATGGTTGACTGAATTTGTCATGTTTGTTAGTAGTATCTAACTTTGTAAGTACATATCTAACTCTTGCAAGAGTGCAAAGGCAGTTAACCAGCTAGCACATAATGTTTATATGTTAAATATATGACTAAACTTCATTTTTAAGCCCGTGTTTTATCATAATTATTTATAAAAAAAGATCTGTCAGCTGTATTTTGCAGAGGGGGCACACTGACTGGACCAGGCAAAGAGTACCCCGCCTATTCTCCTTACCCAGCAAGCACAACTTTCCGAGAACCATATGTTTATTACAGCTTGGTGAAAGCGTGGTTGTCCTATGCTTTTTCTGCATACAACCTTCCCACAACTTTATGGGAATGGTGCAGGATACTTGCTTGTCTTTGGAACATTCTCAGCACATTTAAGGAACTTGACAAAGAAACATTATTTTCTTAGCATTTCATTACTTTAACAGAACGTTTCCTAAAAGTTCAAACATGTTTACATTTAATAAAACATTTGGTAATGTTCTAGGAACGTTCTCCAACTGGTTTGACATTGGGAATGTTCTCAAATAGTTCAGAGAACGTTAAGAAAACTTTAGTAACATTCTAAGAATATTCTAGAGAACATTCTAAGAATGGTATCTAAAAACATATATATTCCGTTCTCCGCATCAACAAAACTGTCTATCCACTATCTTCTCTAATTGGCCACACTTCATGAGCGCTTGTTTCCTTTGAAATGGGGTCTGATTGAATAGACTGAAATGAACAGCTTTGTATGAGTAATAAAACATGGCATGCTAGCTCCATCCTGGTGGCGCATGAGACTAATTCCATGGATAAAGAATCTCACTGATGCCGTGTCACAGTAAAAAAGAAATGTGTTTGCGTGATTAATGTCTATGGAAATGAATTTCCATGTGTCCTATCTGTGCTTTGAGTTAAACTCAAAATATTAAAAGTCTTATTGAAACATTATTGGACGTTTTAAGGAAGTTATTGAAAAACCTCCAAATAACTTTATAATTTCAATCTCAGAGCGTAAATAGAAACCTCCCAGGAAACTTTCAAGGAACCAGACTAAAACATTCTCAGAACCTCCCTGCAACCTTAAAATATACGTTCCCAGACAGGGCCAAATGTTCACTTCTGTTCTCAGAACGTTTAAAAAACATTGGCTTCATTCCCACAACCAATAGAGTACCACAGTATGAGTCATAATACCCATAAAACCTAGCGGTCAAACAGAGAAATGGTTCCAATAGTTTTTCCACCATAAATTTGAGAAACACTTAAAATAAGGGCTGTGTTTCATGTAAGCTTATCCTGGTGTGACATTTTGATAATCTTGTAAATCTCTGTAGGACAAGGTGACTTTTATCAATATATTCGCCTGTATTTACCCCCCAAAAATGAAATGCTAATGTGGCTATCATAAAGAACTACAAATGCCATGATGATCTGGACGAGACTGTCGGATCGAGGCAAAGGTAGGAATTTCTGGATTAACTATCTAATGTTAGCTAATGTAATGAATAAATTGGCTACGTTTTTTAAAATGTTTATTCTGTGAACTGTCTTGTGTAAGTTTGAAATTGACACAATACCTGTTAGCAAAGGTGTCAGCTAGAGATGATGTGCAGGAGCTTGCAGGGATTTGTAGTTTTGCATAATGTCTACTTTGATGCTAATTTGCATTCTCGAATCTGAGAGTAAATAGAGACAAATATATTAATCCAAGTCACCTTGTCCGATAGATATTTACATGGTTATTAAAACATCATGCCATGGTAAGCCTACACGAAACACAGCCCTTATTTTAAGTTTTTCTCCCTATGGAAAAAAATGTATTGTGGAAAAACAAATAGAACCATTTCCCTGTTTAACCGCTAGGTTTTATGGGTATTATGACACCACCACTGTGGAGCTCTATGTTAAACCAAAAACATATTTTACCACAACGAACCAAATGTGCTCGTTGGGTAGTTTACGCATTCCCTCGAATGTTCCCCTAATCTAGTTTATATGACTCGTTCTAGAACATAGCATAGTGCAACTGAAAACTCCTTCACCTTGGAAATATTATAATTAGCTCTGAAATGTGACCTGCCATGCTGGTATATTTAACCAGGACTCTTAGTTTGAGTCTATTTTGAAGTGGAAGTACATTTGGACCGAGGCTACATGCTGTAGGTTTAAATATTGGCAAACATTTATTCAGCTACAGTTGATTACTTTGCTTTATTTACCTTTTAAATGATGCAGCAGGGTTGAAACTGTTTGCTTAGACAATGTTTATAAATGTCCCTGATCAGCTAAAGTGGTCTAGTTCACCGATGTTGTTATGGCTACGTACGGATGAACGTTTTAGTGCCAAGTCACTTCAAAATGGCCGCTTATGATATGATATAAATGACTCGGTCAGCCATATGTTGTTTTGCTGGTAAAATGGCAGTTACCTAATGCCTCTGACTGCCATGTTAGCTTTCCCCCCATACTTCACCCGCTAACTGATATAATAATGAACTTCTGGGGCCCTTTTTAAGCCCTTCTACTCAGATTAACCAGTCAGGTGACTCACTATGCAGGTTTGTCTTCTGATGTTGACCACCTACATGGTTGGGTTAGTGTTTCATTTGAACAAGAGTTTATTTAAGAAAATGTATGTGGATGTGAGAGTGGCAGCAGGCCTATTTTAAAGGTTCTCCTCCCTCCTCTACAGGTGTGTATACGAACAACCCATGGAGCAGGAAACCTTGGAAACCTTGGAGATTATTGGTCAGTCGTGTGTGTGTGCGTGCCTGTGTCTGTGGTGGTATAATGTTTTGGGGAGCATCTCTCTGTCAGTAGCTCCTCTCTCCCTCTCCTTTCACCCTCTCTGCTGCTTTACAGTTTATATTGCTTTATGATGAAAATGGTTTTGTTACAGTCTAATGATATGGAAGTACCTGAGTTGAAAGTACTAGTCATTTTCCATAGTCACGGGTCATTTTCCACAGTCACGGGTCATTTTCCTCAGTCACGGGTCATTTTCCTCAGTCACGGGTCATTTTCCTCAGTCACGGGTCATTTTCCACAGTCACGGGTCATTTTCCACAGTCACGGGTCATTTTCCTCAGTTGTCCAGTAACCTATTTGTACACTCCACAAACGAGTGCACTGAGAGTCAGGAAGCAAGTTCAGGGAGTGTTTTAATAAATACATGAAACAACGCTCTGACATGAAAACATGTAGATGTGTTGTGAGTCAATAACACCTGAGGAAAGAACCAAGGGGAGGGACCGATAGATAATCAAGGAGGTGATGGAGTCCAGGTGAGTGAGGCGCAGGTGCACGAGACGATGGTGACAGGTGTGCGGGATAATCAGCAGCCCGATGACCTAGAGGCCGGAGAGGGAGTAAATGTGACACTAGGAATGAGATTTTCCTCAACAATGAGCTAGAATATGTTAGAAGCACCTTTGGCAGCGATTACAGCTTTGAGTCTTCTTGGCTTAGTCTCTAAGAGCTCTGCACACCTGGATTGTACAATATTTGCCCGTTATTCTATTTGCCCACAATTTCTTCAAGCTCTGTCAAGGTTTTGGGGGTCATGGCTACACAGCAATTTTCAAATCTTGCCATGGATTTTAAAGTAAATTTAAGTCAAAACTGTAACTTTGCCACTAACAAACAGTGTAGATTTGGCCTTGTGTTATAGGTCATTGTCCTGTTGAAAGGTGAATTAATCTCCCAGTGTCTGGTGGAAAGCAGAGTGAAGCAGATTTTCCTCTAGGATTTTGCCTGTGCTTAGCTCCATTCCGTTTATTTTTGTCCTGGAAAACTCCCCTATCTTTGCTGATGTCAAGCATACCCATAACATGGTGCAGCCTCCACCATGCTTGACAATAAAGAGGCACTCAGTGATGTGTTGTGTTGGATTTTCCCCAAACATAAAACTTTGCATTTAGACAAAAAACTTCCGAATTCAACTGTATATACAGGGAGTACCAGATCAATGTGGAGCTATATACAGGGAGTACCAGATCAATGTGGAGCTATATACAGGGAGTACCAGTACCAGATCAATGTGGAGCTATATACAGGAAGTACCAGATCAATGTGGAGCTATATACAGGGAGTACCAGTAACATATCAATGTGGAGCTATATACAGGGAGTACCAGTACCAGATCATTGTGGAGCTATATACAGGAAGTACCAGATCAATATGGAGCTATATACAGGGAGTACCAGTACCAGATCAATGTGGAGCTATATACAGGAAGTACCAGATCAATGTGGAGCTATATACAGGGAGTACCAGTACCAGATCAATGTGGAGCTATATACAGGGAGTACCAGTACCAGATCAATGTGGAGCTATATACAGGGAGTACCAGTACCAGATCAATGTGGAGCTATATACAGGGAGTACCAGTACCAGATCAATGTGGAGCTATATACAGGAAGTACCAGTACCAGATCAATATGGAGCTATATACAGGGAGTACCAGTACCAGATCAATGTGGAGCTATATACAAGGAGTACCAGTACCATATCAATATGGAGCTATATACAGGAAGTACCAGATCATTGTGGAGCTATATACAGGGAGTACCAGATCAATATGACGCTATATACAGGGAGTATCAGATCAATGTGGAGCTATATACAGGAAGTACCAGTACCAGATCAATGTGGAGCTATATACAGGAAGTACCAGATCAATATGACGCTATATACAGGGAGTATCAGATCAATGTGGAGCTATATACAGGAAGTACCAGTGCCAGATCAATGTGGAGCTATATACAGGGAGTACCAGATCAATATGACGCTATATACAGGGAGTATCAGATCAATGTGGAGCTATATACAGGAAGTACCAGTACCAGATCAATGTGGAGCTATATACAGGGAGTACCAGATCAATATGACGCTATATACAGGGAGTATCAGATCAATGTGGAGCTATATACAGGAAGTACCAGTACCAGATCAATGTTGAGCTATATACAGGAAGTACCAGATCAATGTGGAGCTATATACAGGAAGTACCAGTACCAGATCATTGTGGAGCTATATACAGGGAGTACCAGTACCAGATCAATGTGGAGCTATATACAGGGAGTACCAGATCATTGTGGAGCTATATACAGGGAGTACCAGATCAATGTGGAGCTATATACAGGAAGTACCAGATCATTGTGGAGCTATATACAGGGAGTACCAGATCAATGTGGAGCTATATACAGGTAGTACCAGATCAATATGGAGCTATATACAGGGATTACCAGATACATATTGAGCTATATACAGGGAGTACCAGTACCAGATCAATGTGGAGCTATATACAGGAAGTACCATTACCAGATCAATGTGGAGCTATATACAGGAAGTACCAGATCAATGTGGAGCTATATACAGAGAGTACCAGATCAATGTGGAGCTATATACAGGTAGTACCAGTACCAGATCAATGTGGAGCTATATACAGGAAGTACCAGATCAATGTGGAGCTATATACAGGGAGTACCAGTACCAGATCAATGTGGAGCTATATACAGGAAGTACCAGTACCAGATCAATGTGGAGCTATATACAGGAAGTACCAGATCAATGTGGAGCTATATACAGGAAGTACCAGTACCAGATCATTGTGGAGCTATATACAGGGAGTACCAGTACCAGATCAATGTGGAGCTATATACAGGAAGTACCAGTACCAGATCAATGTGGAGCTATATACAGGAAGTACCAGATCAATGTGGAGCTATATACAGGAAGTACCAGATCAATGTGGAGCTATATACAGGGAGTACCAGATCAATGTGGAGCTATATACAGGAAGTACCAGTACCAGATCAATGTGGAGCTATATACAGGAAGTACCAGTACCAGATCAATGTGGAGCTATATACAGGTAGTACCAGATCAATGTGGAGCTATATACAGGAAGTACCAGTACCAGATCAATGTGGAGCTAAATACAGGAAGTACCAGTACCAGATCAATATGGAGCTATATACAGCGAGTACCAGATCAATGTGGAGCTATATACAGGAAGTACCATTACTAAATCACCGTGGAGCTATATACAGGGAGTACCAGATCAATGTGGAGCTATATACAGGAAGTACCAGATCAATGTGGAGCTATATACAGGGAGTACCAGTACCAGATCAATGTGGAGCTATATACAGGAAGTACCAGTACCAGATCAATATGGAGCTATATTCAGGGAGTACCAGTACCAGATCAATGTGGAGCTATATACAGGAAGTACCAGTACCAGATCAATATGGAGCTATATACAGGGAGTACCAGTACCAGATCAATGTGGAGCTATATACAGGAAGTACCAGTACCAGATCAATGTGGAGCTAAATACAGGAAGTACCAGTACCAGATCAATATGGAGCTATATACAGGGAGTACCAGTACCAGATCAATGTGCAGCTAAATACAGGAAGTACCAGTACCAGATCAATATGGAGCTATATACAGGGAGTACCAGTACCAGATCAATGTGGAGCTATATACAGGAAGTACCATTACTAAATCAATGTGGAGCTATATACAGGTAGTACCAGATCAATGTGGAGCTATATACAGGAAGTACCAGTACCAGATCAATGTGGAGCTATATACAGGAAGTACCAGTACCAGATCAATGTGGAGCTATATACAGGAAGTACCAGTACCAGATCAATGTGGAGCTATATACAGGGAGTACCAGTACCATATCAATGTGGAGCTATATACAGGAAGTACCAGATCAATATGGAGCTATATACAGGAAGTACCAGATCAATGTGGAGCTATATACAGGGAGTACCAGATCAATATGGAGCTATATACAGGAAGTACCAGATCAATGTGGAGCTATATACAGGAAGTACCAGATCAATGTGGAGCTATATACAGGGAGTACCAGTACCAGATCAATGTGGAGCTATATACAGGGAGTACCAGATCAATATGGAGCTATATACAGGAAGTACCAGTACCAGATCAATGTGGAGCTATATACAGGGAGTACCAGATCAATATGGAGCTATATACAGGAAGTACCAGATCAATGTGGAGCTATATACAGGGAGTACCAGTACAAGATCAATGTGGAGCTATATACAGGGAGTACCAGATCAATGTGGAGCTATATACAGGAAGTACCAGATCAATGTGGAGCTATATACAGGGAGTACCAGTACCAGATCAATATGGAGCTATATACAGGGAGTACCAGATCAATGTGGAGCTATATACAGGGAGTACCAGATCAATGTGGAGCTATATACAGGAAGTACCATTACTAGATCAATGTGGAGCTATATACAGGAAGTACCAGTACCAGATCAATGTGGAGCTATATACAGGAAGTACCAGTACCAGATCAATGTGGAGCTATATACAGGGAGTACCAGATCAATATGGAGCTATATACAGGAAGTACCAGTACCAGATCAATGTGGAGCTATATACAGGAAGTACCATTACTAGATCAATATGGAGCTATATACAGGGAGTACCAGATCAATATGGAGCTATATACAGGAAGTACCAGATCAATGTGGAGCTATATACAGGAAGTACCAGATCAATATGGAGCTATATACAGGAAGTACCAGATCAATGTGGAGCTATATACAGTAAGTACCAGATCAATGTGGAGCTATATACAGGAAGTACCAGTACCAGATCAATGTGGAGCTATATACAGGAAGTACCAGTACCAGATCAATATGGAGCTATATACAGGAAGTACCAGATCAATGTGGAGCTATATACAGGAAGTACCAGATCAATGTGGAGCTATATACAGGAAGTACCAGTACCAGATCAATGTGGAGCTATATACAGGAAGTACCAGTACCAGATCAATATGGAGCTATATACAGGAAGTACCAGATCAATATGGAGCTATATACAGGAAGTACCAGATCAATGTGGAGCTATATAAAGGAAGTACCAGTACCAGATCAATGTGGAGCTATATACAGGAAGTACCAGTACCAGATCAATGTGGAGCTATATACAGGGAGTACCAGATCAACGTGGAGCTATATACAGGAAGTACCATTACTAAATCAATGTGGAGCTATATACAGGAAGTACCAGATCAATGTGCAGCTATTTACAGGAAGTACCAGTATCAGATCAATGTGGAGCTATATACAGGAAGTACCAGTACCAGATCAATGTGGAGCTATATACAGGAAGTACCAGTACCAGATCAATGTGCAGCTATATACAGGAAGTACCAGTACCAGATCAATGTGGAGCTATATACAGGAAGAACCAGATCAATGTGGAGCTATATACAGGGAGTACCAGATCAATGTGGAGCTATATACAGGGAGTACCAGATCAATGTGGAGCTATATACAGGAAGTACCAGTACCAGATCAATGTGGAGCTATATACAGGAAGTACCAGTACCAGATCAATGTGGAGCTATATACAGGGAGTACCAGATCAATGTGGAGCTATATACAGGAAGTACCAGTACCAGATCAATATGGAGCTATATACAGGAAGTACCAGATCAATATGGAGCTATATACAGGGAGTACCAGATCAATGTGCAGCTATATACAGGAAGTACCAGATCAATGTGGAGCTATGTGCTGCTATATGCAGGAAGTACCAGTACCGGATCAATGTGGAGCTATATACAGGGAGTACCAGTACCAGATCAATATGGAGCTATATACAGGTAGTACCAGATCAATATGGAGCTATATACAGGGAGTACCAGATCAATGTGGAGCTATATACAGGGAGTACCAGTACCAGATCAATATGGAGCTATATACAGGTAGTACCAGATCAATATGGAGCTATATACAGGTAGTACCAGATCAATATGGAGCTATATACAGGGAGTACCAGTACCAGATCAATGTGGAGCTATATACAGGAAGTACCATTACCAGATCACCGTGGAGCTAAATACAGGGAGTACCAGATCAATGTGGAGCTATATACAGGAAGTACCAGATCAATGTGGAGCTATATACAGGGAGTACCAGTACCAGATCAATGTGGAGCTATATACAGGAAGTACCAGTACCAGATCAATATGGAGCTATATACAGGGAGTACCAGTACCAGATCAATGTGGAGCTATATACAGGAAGTACCAGTACCAGATCAATATGGAGCTATATACAGGGAGTACCAGTACCAGATCAATGTGGAGCTATATACAGGAAGTACCAGTACCAGATCAATGTGGAGCTAAATACAGGAAGTACCAGTACCAGATCAATATGGAGCTATATACAGGGAGTACCAGTACCAGATCAATGTGCAGCTAAATACAGGAAGTACCAGTACCAGATCAATATGGAGCTATATACAGGGAGTACCAGTACCAGATCAATGTGGAGCTATATACAGGAAGTACCATTACTAAATCAATGTGGAGCTATATACAGGTAGTACCAGATCAATGTGGAGCTATATACAGGAAGTACCAGTACCAGATCAATGTGGAGCTATATACAGGGAGTACCAGTACCATATCAATGTGGAGCTATATACAGGGAGTACCAGATCAATATGGAGCTATATACAGGAAGTACCAGTACCAGATCAATATGGAGCTATATACAGGGAGTACCAGTACCAGATCAATGTGGAGCTATATACAGGAAGTACCAGTACCAGATCAATGTGGAGCTAAATACAGGAAGTACCAGTACCAGATCAATATGGAGCTATATACAGGGAGTACCAGTACCAGATCAATGTGCAGCTAAATACAGGAAGTACCAGTACCAGATCAATATGGAGCTATATACAGGGAGTACCAGTACCAGATCAATGTGGAGCTATATACAGGAAGTACCATTACTAAGTCAATGTGGAGCTATATACAGTTAGTACCAGATCAATGTGGAGCTATATACAGGAAGTACCAGTACCAGATCAATGTGGAGCTATATACAGGAAGTACCAGTACCAGATCAATGTGGAGCTATATACAGGAAGTACCAGTACCAGATCAATGTGGAGCTATATACAGGGAGTACCAGTACCATATCAATGTGGAGCTATATACAGGGAGTACCAGATCAATATGGAGCTATATACAGGAAGTACCAGATCAATGTGGAGCTATATACAGGGAGTACCAGATCAATATGGAGCTATATACAGGAAGTACCAGATCAATGTGGAGCTATATACAGGAAGTACCAGATCAATGTGGAGCTATATACAGGGAGTACCAGTACCAGATCAATGTGGAGCTATATACAGGGAGTACCAGATCAATATGGAGCTATATACAGGAAGTACCAGTACCAGATCAATGTGGAGCTATATACAGGGAGTACCAGATCAATATGGAGCTATATACAGGAAGTACCAGATCAATGTGGAGCTATATACAGGGAGTACCAGTACAAGATCAATGTGGAGCTATATACAGGGAGTACCAGATCAATATGGAGCTATATACAGGAAGTACCAGATCAATGTGGAGCTATATACAGGGAGTACCAGTACCAGATCAATATGGAGCTATATACAGGGAGTACCAGATCAATGTGGAGCTATATACAGGGAGTACCAGATCAATGTGGAGCTATATACAGGAAGTACCATTACTAAATCAATGTGGAGCTATATACAGGAAGTACCAGTACCAGATCAATGTGGAGCTATATACAGGAAGTACCAGTACCAGATCAATGTGGAGCTATATACAGGGAGTACCAGATCAATATGGAGCTATATACAGGAAGTACCAGTACCAGATCAATGTGGAGCTATATACAGGAAGTACCAGTACTAAATCAATGTGGAGCTATATACAGGTAGTACCAGATCAATATGGAGCTATATACAGGGAGTACCAGATCAATGTGGAGCTATATACAGGAAGTACCAGATCAATATGGAGCTATATACAGGAAGTACCAGATCAATGTGGAGCTATATAAAGTAAGTACCAGATCAATGTGGAGCTATATACAGGAAGTACCAGTACCAGATCAATGTGGAGCTATATACAGGACGTACCAGTACCAGATCAATATGGAGCTATATACAGGAAGTACCAGATCAATGTGGAGCTATATAAAGTAAGTACCAGATCAATGTGGAGCTATATACAGGAAGTACCAGTACCAGATCAATGTGGAGCTATATAAAGGAAGTACCAGTACCAGATCAATATGGAGCTATATACAGGAAGTACCAGATCAATATGGAGCTATATACAGGAAGTACCAGATCAATGTGGAGCTATATAAAGGAAGTACCAGTACCAGATCAATGTGGAGCTATATACAGGAAGTACCAGTACCAGATCAATGTGGAGCTATATACAGGGAGTACCAGATCAACGTGGAGCTATATACAGGAAGTACCATTACTAAATCAATGTGGAGCTATATACAGGAAGTACCAGATCAATGTGCAGCTATTTACAGGAAGTACCAGTACCAGATCAATGTGGAGCTATATACAGGAAGTACCAGTACCAGATCAATGTGGAGCTATATACAGGAAGTACCAGTACCAGATCAATGTGCAGCTATATACAGGAAGTACCAGTACCAGATCAATGTGGAGCTATATACAGGAAGAACCAGATCAATGTGGAGCTATATACAGGGAGTACCAGTACTAAATCAATGTGGAGCTATATACAGGTATTACCAGATCAATGTGGAGCTATATACAGGAAGTACCAGTACCAGATCAATGTGGAGCTATATACAGGAAGTACCAGTACCAGATCAATGTGGAGCTATATACAGGGAGTACCAGATCAATGTGGAGCTATATACAGGAAGTACCAGTACCAGATCAATATGGAGCTATATACAGGAAGTACCAGATCAATGTGGAGCTATATACAGGGAGTACCAGATCAATGTGGAGCTATATACAGGAAGTACCAGATCAATGTGGAGCTATGTGCTGCTATATGCAGGAAGTACCAGTACCGGATCAATGTGGAGCTATATACAGGGAGTACCAGTACCAGATCAATATGGAGCTATATACAGGTAGTACCAGATCAATATGGAGCTATATACAGGGAGTACCAGATCAATGTGGAGCTATATACAGGGAGTACCAGTACCAGATCAATATGGAGCTATATACAGGTAGTACCAGATCAATATGGAGCTATATACAGGTAGTACCAGATCAATATGGAGCTATATACAGGGAGTACCAGTACCAGATCAATGTGGAGCTATATACAGGAAGTACCATTACCAGATCAATGTGGAGCTATATACAGGGAGTACCAGATCAATGTGGAGCTATATACAGGAAGTACCAGATCAATGTGGAGCTATATACAGGGAGTACCAGTACCAGATCAATGTGGAGCTATATACAGGAAGTACCAGTACCAGATCAATATGGAGCTATATACAGGGAGTACCAGTACCAGATCAATGTGGAGCTATATACAGGAAGTACCAGTACCAGATCAATATGGAGCTATATACAGGGAGTACCAGTACCAGATCAATGTGGAGCTATATACAGGAAGTACCAGTACCAGATCAATGTGGAGCTAAATACAGGAAGTACCAGTACCAGATCAATATGGAGCTATATACAGGGAGTACCAGTACCAGATCAATGTGCAGCTAAATACAGGAAGTACCAGTACCAGATCAATATGGAGCTATATACAGGGAGTACCAGTACCAGATCAATGTGGAGCTATATACAGGAAGTACCATTACTAAATCAATGTGGAGCTATATACAGGTAGTACCAGATCAATGTGGAGCTATATACAGGAAGTACCAGTACCAGATCAATGTGGAGCTATATACAGGGAGTACCAGTACCATATCAATGTGGAGCTATATACAGGGAGTACCAGATCAATATGGAGCTATATACAGGAAGTACCAGATCAATGTGGAGCTATATACAGGGAGTACCAGATCAATGTGGAGCTATATACAGGGAGTACCAGATCAATGTGGAGCTATATACAGGAAGTACCAGATCAATGTGGAGCTATATACAGGGAGTACCAGTACCAGATCAATGTGGAGCTATATACAGGACGTACCAGTACCAGATCAATATGGAGCTATATACAGGAAGTACCAGATCAATGTGGAGCTATATACAGGGAGTACCAGTACCAGATCAATGTAGAGCTATATACAGGAAGTACCAGATCTGTGTCGTCTGCGTAGAGGTGGATCAGAGAATCACCAGCAGCAAGAGCGACATCATTGATATATACAGAGAAGAGTCTGCCTGAGAATTGAACCCTGTGGCACCCCCATAGAGACCGCCAGAGGTCCGGACAACAGGCCCTCCGATTTGAGACACTGAACTCTATCAGAGAAGTAGGCGAGGCAGTCATTAGAGAAACCAAGGCTGTTGAGTCTGCCAATAAGAATGTGGTTATTGTAATAAGGTATTTGAGGTAGATACAGTGGGGAGAACAAGTATTTGATACACTGCCGATTTTGCAGGTTTTCCTACTTTCAAAGCATGTAGAGGTCTGTAATTTTTATCATAGGTACACTTCAACTGTGAGACGGAATCTAAAACAAAAATCCAGAAAATCACGTTGTATGATTTTTAAGTAATTAATTTGCATTTTATTGCATGACTTAAGTATTTGATCCCCTACCAACCAGTAAGAATTCCGGCTCTCACAGACCTGTTTTCTTTAAGAAGCCCTCCTGTTCTCCACTCATTACCTGTATTAACTGCACCTGTTTGAACTCGTTACCTGTATAAAAGACACCTGTCCACACACTCAATCAAACAGACTCCAACCTCTCCACAATGGCCAAGACCAGAGAGCTGTGTAAGGACATCAGGGATAAAATTGTAGACCTGCACAAGGCTGGGATGGCCCAGAACTACACGGCAGGACCTGGTCAATGACCTGAAGAGAGCTGGGACCACAGTCTCAAAGAAAACCATTAGTAAAACACTACGCCGTCATGGATTAAAATCCTGCAGTGCACACAAGGTCCCCCTGATCAAGCCAGCGCATGTCCAGGCCCGTCTGAAGTTTGCCAATGACCATCTGGATAATCCAGAGGAGGAATGGGAGAAGGTCATGTGGTCTGATGAGACAAAAATAGAGCTTTTTGGTCTAAACTCCACTCGCCGTGTTTGGAGGAAGAAGATGGATGAGTACAACCCCAAGAACACCATCCCAACCGTGAAGCATGGAGGTGGAAACATCATTCTTTGGGGATACTTTTCTGCAAAGGGGACAGGATGACTGCACCGTATTGAGGGGAGGATGGATGGGGCCATGTATCGCGAGATCTTGGCCAACAACCTCCTTCCCTCAGTAAGAGCATTGAAGATGGGTCGTGGCTGGGTCTTCCAGCATGACAACGACCCAAAACACACAGCGAGGGCAACTAAGGAGTGGCTCTGTAAGAAGCATCTCAAGGTCCTGGAGTGGCCTAGCCAGTCTCCAGACCTGAACCCAATAGAAAATCTTTGGAGGGAGCTGAAAGTCCGTATTGCCCAGCGACAGCCCCGAAACCTGAAGGACCTGGAGAAGGTCTGTATGGAGGAGTGGGCCAAAATCCCTGCTGCAGTGTGTGCAAACCTGGTCAAGAACTACAGGAAACGTATGATCTCTGTAATTGCAAACAAAGGTTTCTGTACCAAATATTAAGTTCTGCTTTTCTGATGTATCAAATACTTATGTCATGCAATAAAATGCAAATTAATTACTTAAAAATCATACAATGTGATTTTCAGGATTTTTGTTTTAGATTCCGTCTCACAGTTGAAGTGTACCTATGATAAAAATTACAGACCTCTACATGCTTTGTAAGTAGGAAACACTGCAAAATCGGCAGTGTATCAAATACTTGTTCTCCCCACTGTATGTACATGAAGGCAGGGTAAAGACTCTTTAGGTGCCTTTTGGCGAACTCCAAGCGGGCTGTCATGTGCCTTTTACTGAGGAGTGGTTTCCGTCTGGCCACTCTACCATAAAGGCATGATTGGTGTAGAGTTACAGAGATGGTTGTCCCTCTGGAAGGTTGTTCTTCTGGAGGAACTCTGGAGCTCTGTCAGAGTGATCATTGGGTTCTTGTTCACCTCCTTGACCAAGGCCCTTCTCCCCCGATTGCTCAGTTTGGCCAGGGCGGCCAGCTGTAGGAAGAGTCTTGGTGGTTCCAAACGTCTTCCATTTTAAGAATGATGGAGGTCACTGTGTTCTTGGGGACCTTCAATGCTGCAGATAGAGACAATAGTCTGACAGGACCAGGGTTGTTGGGATTAGAGACAATAGTCTGACAGGACCAGGGTTGTTAGGATTAGAGACAATAGTCTGACAGGACCAGGGTTGTTGGGATTAGAGACAATAGTCTGACAGGACCAGGGTTGTTAGGATTAGAGACAATAGTCTGACAGGACCAGGGTTGTTAGGATTAGAGACAATAGTCTGACAGGACCAGGGTTGTTGGGATTAGAGACAATAGTCTGACAGGACCAGGGTTGTTAGGATTAGAGACAATAGTCTGACAGGACCAGGGTTGTTGGGATTAGAGACAATAGTCTGACAGGACCAGGGTTGTTAGGATTAGAGACAATAGTCTGACAGGACCAGGGTTGTTAGGATTAGAGACAATAGTCTGACAGGACCAGGGTTGTTGGGATTAGAGACAATAGTCTGACAGGACCAGGGTTGTTATTAGGTAACTGCCATTTTACCAGCAAAACAACATATGGCTGACCGAGTCATAATAAAGCGGCCATTTTGAAGTGACTTGGCACGTACGTTCATCCGTATGTAGCCATAACAACATCGGTGAACTAGACCACTTTCAGAGTAGCATTGACTAAAATACAGTAGAAAAGAATATAGTATATACATATGAAATGAGTAAAGCAGTATTCATATATTTTGATACATTCAATGTTAATATTGTGAAACTATGTTATACATTTTGTTACCTCCTGTTTCAGGAAGTGATGTTACTGAGTACCCCTATATATAGGACCTTCCACCCCCACCTGGGATATGGATGCCTGATGAAGACCTGAGGGTGGAGACGTTGTTGTAAATATCACCTGGGAGCAGCAGTGTGCAGCGTTCCTCTTTGTCTACAACTCCTGAGGAAAGCACCTGGATGTGCATATGTTCTTCAGCTTTTATAAAGCAGTATTTTAACATTATTTAAACATTATTAAAGTGACTAGTGTTCAATTATTGAAGTGGCCAGTGATTCCAAGTCTATGTATATAAGGCAGCATCCTCTAAGGGTTGCGTAACCGGGTGGAAGCCGGATAGTGATGGCTATTTAACAGTCTGATGGCCTTGAGATAGAAGCCCTGCGGTTGCAGGCGGTGCATTTGCCGTACCAGGCGGTGATACAGCCCGACAGGATGCTCTCAATTGTGCGCTGTTGCGCCTTCTTCACCACGCTGTCTGTGTGGGTGGACCATTCCAGATCATCAGTGATGTGCACACAGAGGAACTTGAAGCTTTCCACCTTCTCCACTGAGGTCCCTTCAATGTGGATAGGGGCGTGCTCCCTCTCGGGTTTCCTGAAGTCCACGATCAGCTCCTTTGTTTTGTTGACGTTGAGGGAGAGGTTATTGTCCTCGCACCACTCCGCCAGGGCCCTCACCTCCTCCCTGTAGGCCGTCTCGTCATTGTTGGTAATCAGGCCTACTACTGTTGTGTCGTCTGCAAATTTGATGATTGAGTTGGAGGCGTGCATGGCCACGCAGTCATGGGTGAACAGGGAGTATAGGAGGGGGCTGAGCAAGGTGGGGCCCCTGTGTTGACGATCAGCGAAGTGGTGTTGTTGTTTCCTACCCTCACCACCTGGGGGCAGCCAGTCAGGAAGTCCAGGTCCCAGTTGCACAGGGCGAGGTTCAGACCCAGGGCATTCCAATTCATCCCAAAGGTGTTCGATGGGGTTGAGGTCAGGGCTATGTGCAGGCCTGTCATGTTCTTCCACACCGATCTCAACAAACCATTTCTGTATGGACCTCGCTTTGTGCACGGGGACATTGTCATGTTGAAAAAGAAGGGCCTTCCCCAAACTGTTGCAACAAAGTTGGAAGCACAGAATTGTCCAGAATGTCATTGTATGCTGTAGTGTTAAGATTTCACTTCACTGGAACTAAGGGGCCTGAACCATGAAAAACAGCCCCAGACCATTATTCCTCCTCCACCAAACTTTACAGTTGACCCTATGCATTGGGGGAGATAGTGTTCTCCTGGCATCCGCCAACCCCAGATTCGTCCCAGGTGCCAGATGGTGAAGCGTGTTTCCATGGCGGTGCTTTACACCACTCCAGCTGACACTTGGCGGCGCGCTTTACACCACTCCAGCTGACACTTGGCGTTGCGCATGGTGATCTTAGACTTAGGCTTGTGTGCGGCTGCTCGGCCATGGAAAACCATTTCATGAAGCTCCTGACGAACAGTTCTTGTGCTGACATTGCTTCCAGAGGCAGTTTTAACTCGGTAGTGAGTGTTGCAACCGAGGACAGAGTATTTTTATGAGTTACGGGCTTCAGTACTTCGGGTGGTTCCATTCTGTGAGCTTGTGTGGCTTACCACTTCACGGCTGAGCCGTTGTTTCTCCTAGAGGTTTCCACTTCACAATAGCAGCACTTACAGTTGACCAAGAAAGCTCTAGCAGGGCAGAAATTTGACAAACTGACTTGTTGGAAAGGTGGCATCCTATGACAGTGCCACGTTGAAAGTCACTGAGCTCTTCAGTAAGGCCATTCTACTGCCAATGCTTGTCTATGGAGATTGCATGGCTGTGTGCTCGATTTTATACACCTGTCAGCAACGGGTCTGGCTGAAATAGCTGAATGCACTAATTTGAAGGGCTGTCCACATACTTTTGTAGTGTTTGTGATAATTGCGTTGTTTTCTCTCTAACCCATTGGTTCATACGCCACTGTGCTATACAGTGAGGCCGTGACAACAAAAAGACAACAGTCACACAGAGGAGGAATAAATTCAACTACACTTAGTGTTTGTTTCGTCACAAAACCAGCGAGCAACATCTGTCGGGGGGAAGTCCACAAAGCAAATATTGCACATAACCGTTTTATGACCTGCTGCGGTCAAGTTAATGTTTAACAGTTTACTAAACAACTAGTGATGTAGAACCACAGAGTTAAATCAAGTCAGCACAAAGACAACAGGAACACTGCCTCTGCTATTCCAGCACCAACATTTAAACATCAGATCAACAGGGATATTATATATATGCTTAGTTTAATACACTGAAAACAAACTTAAAGATACTAAAAACGATTTAGTCCAATCAATGTTGCTAAATATCAGGTGGTACTGATTTATATGTGTGTTTTTGCTTGCTTGTGTGCACAAGTAAAACAAGCATTTGTTGCCTCACCCTACTGCTAGACTAGTTGAACACCAATGCCATCCTCCTCTCTTTCATGTTGTTAAAATGGTCTATGGCTCTGTCATAGAGTACACTTTTAGTTTTTATTTTCAAAGGCTACCTAACTAAAATGCTTGCTAGCCTAACTTCCTGGCATGGGCAACAATGACCCAGCTAAGTTAGCTAGCTAGTTAACGTGAGCCTACTAGGCTACATCTAGGCTACATATTGAACTTCAATCGTCTCAGGCCAGTGGAACAACATATTCATTTATGGTTAGATCAGAATGACTCTACAAGCTTGGCACACCTGTATTTGGGGAGTTTGTCTCATTCTTCTCTGCAGATCATCTCAAGCTCTGGCTCTGGCTGAACCACTCAAGGACATTCAGAGACTGGTCCTGAAGCCACTCTTGTGTTGTCTTGGCTGTGTGCTTCGGGTCGTTGTCCTGTTGGAAGGTGAACCTTCGCCCCAGTCCGAGGTCCTGAGCGCTCTGGATCAGGTTTTCATTAAGGATCTCTCTGTCCTTTGCTCCATTCATCTTTCCCTCGATCCTGACTAGTCTCCCAGTCCCTGTTCCTGAAAAACAATCCCACAGCATGATGCTGCCACCACCATGCTTCACCATAGAGATGGTGCCAGATATACTCCAGACGTGACGCTTGGCATTCAGGCCAAAGAGTTCAATCTTGGTTTCATCAGACCAGAGAATCTTGTTTCTCATGGTCCGAGTCTTTAGGTGCCTTTTGGCAAACTCCAAGGAGGCTGTCATGTGCCTTTTACTGAGGAGTGGCTTCCATCTGGCCACTCTACCATAAAGGCCTGATTGGTGGAGTGCTGTAGAGATAGTTGTCCTTCTGGAAGGTTCTCTCATCTCCACATTGAGTTCTTGTTCACCTCACTGACCAAGGCCCTTCTCACCCAATTGCTCAGTTTGGCCAGGGCGGCCAGCTCTAGGAAAAGTCTTGGTGGTTCCAAACTTCTTCCATTTAAGAATGATGGAGGCCACTGTGTTCTTGGGGACCTTCAATGCTGCAGAAATGTTTTGGTACCATTCCCCAGATCTGTGGCTCGACACAATCCTGAGCTCAATTTTGAGTCTCATAGCAAAGTGTCTGAATACGTATGTAAATAAGATATTTTTTAAATAACTGCTAACATTTTTTGCCTTGTCATCATGGGGTATTGTGATGTCATCATGGGGTATTGTGATGTCATTATGAGGTATTGTGATGTCATTATGAGGTATTGTGATGTCATTATGGGGTATTGTTTGTAGATTGCTGAGTTTTGTTTTTATTTAATCCATTTTAGAATAAGGCTGTAACGTAACAAAATGTGGAAAAGGTCAATAGCTCTGAATACTTTCTGATGGCACTATATATATATATATACATGGTTTTTGTTGGTCAAATATTTTAGGAAGCCTCATTTCCCTTGGCATCCATGAATACACACCACTGCTAATTATCGATATCTACATAGAACATGGATGTGAATCACACTGCCGCTCTCTCATTTAGCTATTTGCGCCTTATCGATTGCGGTTGTTGTGGATGGCTGTTCATAAATGTATGTGTGTATGTATGTATTTTAACTCAATAATGGTTGAATTGAATACATTTAAGCTGCCTATCAGTCATTGTTTTTGCGACCAGTGGACAGCCTGTGAAACATGTGCTCTTGATCCCAGCCTATTGAATAAAAGGTTGAGGGAGTTCCTCCCTTCTAACCTCCTCCATGGTTTTGTGCTCCATACTGTCAACAAATAGTTTCATTTAAGAAGACCACGTTTGGGCTTTTATTGCTCAATCTTAATTCGTGCTGATGTCCATAGGCTTAACAGACACATTTTCAAACTGATCGATTTAAACAGCTGGAAATTATGAAGATGTCAATGTGTCACCAACAAAAACGTAAACAATAGGCCTACAGCAAATGCAATAGCACGTAGTGCTCAGAGCCATTAAATGAGAGCAGCATTTCTTTTTCAACCATGTTTTGAAGCAATGAGCCCAATCAGTCCTCCATGATAACAAAATCATAAACACAGTAGGCTAATAAGTCCTTAGTTTTGGGGTCATGCTCAGGTAAAACAATTTGGCTAATCTATACTTCCATATTTACAAGTCCTATTCTTCAAGATCAAGAGGTATTAAAAGAATTGGAATGACTGGAAATGTGACGGACTTTGGTTTGTAATGTCAAGATGTAACCGACTCGTATTATTATCTGCAGTAGAAGCAATGCTTTAGAAGAAGCCTACACAACACATCAAGGAAAATGCAACATCCATTTCTGGTGTTTTTGTGTGTCACGTATCTACACACAGTACCCCCATAATGTGGAAGTGGAAATATGTTTTTAGAAATGTTAACAAGTTAATTAAAAATGAAAAGCTGAAATGTCTTCAGTCAGTATTCAACCCCTTTGTTACGGCCTAAATAAGTTCAGGAGTAAAGATGTGCTTTAACAAGTCACATGGACTCTGTGTGCAATAATATTGTTTAACATGGTTTTAGAATGACTACCTCATCTCTGTACCTCACACATACAATTATATGTAAGGTCCCTCAGTCAAACAGTAAATTTGAATCACAGATTCAACCACAAAGACCACGCAAAGAAGGGCACCTATTGGTAAATGGGTAAAAAAGAAGAAAATGCTGACATTGATTATCATGGTGAAGTTATTACTTACGCTTTGGATGGTGTATCAATACATCCAGTCACTACAAAGATACAGGCGTCCTTCCTAACTCAGTTGCCAAAGAGGAAGGAAACCGCTCAGGGATTTCACCATGAGGCCAATGGTGACTTTAAAACAGTTACAGTTTAATGGCTTTGATAGTAGAAAACTTAAATCACTTTGAAAATATATTGCAACGCTTGAAAATGGTTGTCGAGCAATGATCAACAACCAATTTGACAGAGCATGAAAAACTTTGAAAAGAATATTGGGCAAATATTGTACAATCTAGGTGTGAAAAGTGGCTGTCTAGCAATGATCAACAACCAACTCGTCGCCCAGGGAGCAGTTGTTGGGCGTAACTGTCTTGCTCAGAACCACAGATATTTACCTTGCTGGCTGGGGGATTTGATCCGGCAACCCTTCGGTTACTAGCCCAACGCTCCTACCCGCATAACACTACATAATACAATACATAACACTACATAATACAATGCATAGTACAGTACATAATACACTGCATAAGACACTGAATAATACACTACGTAATACACTACATAATACATAATACACTACATAACACTACATAATACAATACGTAACACTACATAACACTACATACCACTACATAATACAATACATACCACTACATAATACAATACATACCACTACATAATACAATACATAACACTACATAATACAATGCATAGTACAGTACATAATACACTGCATAATACACTATGTAATACACGGCGTAATACACTACGTAATACACTACATAATACACTACACAACACTACATAATACAATACATAACACTACATAATACAATACGTAACACTACATAATACAATATGTAACACTACATAACACTACATACCACTACATAATACAATACATAACACTACATAATACACCACATAATACAATACGTAACACTACAAAATACACTACATAATACAATACATAATACACTACATAATACAATACGTAACACTACATAACACTACATACCACTACATAATACAATACATAACACTACATAATACACCACATAATACAATACGTAACACTACATAATACACTACATAACACACTACATACTACAATACCTAACACAATACATAACACTACATAATACAATGCATAGTACAGTACAAAATACACTGCATAATACACTACATAATACACTACATAACACTACATAACACACTACAAGTAAACACAATGATATAGTAACCTGTTGACTTAACTCTAGAATGCCTACTTCAAGTGTTTTAGTACTAGTCTGTAATCTCAGGACTTAACCTATGCCTTTTTTTTAGTCTGTAATACACTACATACATAATACACTACATAACACACTACATACTACAATACCTAACACAATACATAATACACTACAATACCTAACACAATACATAATACACTACACAGTACATAACACACTACATAACACTCTTCACAATACACTACTCAATACACTACATAACACACTACATAATACAATACAAAATATACTACATAACACCCTACATAACACTACATAATATAATACATAATACACTACATAACGCAATACACCTCATAATACACTACATAACACAATACACTACATAACACACTACGTAACACTACATAATATAATACATAATACACTACATGACACACTACATAATACAATACATAACACACTACATACTACCATACCTAACACAATACATAACAATACACACTACATAACACACTACATAACACTCTACACAATACACTACTCAATACACTACATAATACACTACATAATACAATACATAATACATAATGCACCACAACACAATACACAATACATAATACAATACATAATACACTACATAACACAATACACTACATAACACTACATAATATAATACACAATACACTACATAATACACTACATAACACACTACATAATACACTACATAATGCACTACATAACACACTACATAATACAATACATAATACACTACATAACACAATACACTACATAACACTACATAATATAATACACAATACACTACATAATACACTACATAACACACTACATACTACAATACCTAACACAATACATAGTACATAACACACTACATAACACTACATAATACAATACACTACATAATACAATACATAACACACTACATAACACTACATAATACACTACAAGACACACTACATAATAAAATGCAAAGTACAATACAAAATATCTGTGTCTCTTCACAGTTGTGGCTTCTTTTACCAGTTTTTTTTAAATCCGGTTTATTGCTAGCTTGAGATAGCTGGGGTGGCAGAGTTCCATGTAGTCATGGCAATACATTATCGGCACCCGGGGAGCAGTTGTTGTTTGGCCTAACTGCCTTGCTCAGAACCACAGGTTTTCACCTTGTTGGCTGGGGGATTCAATTCAGAAACCCTTTGTGTCACGCCCTGGTTTCACCTGTCTTTGTGATTGTCTCCACCCACCTCCAGGTGTCTCGCCTTGTGCCCGTATTCTTTGGTTACTGACCTAATGTCCAGTGTTCTTTAGGAATGTCCGGTGTTCTTTAGGAATGTCCGGTGCACTTTAGGAATGTCCAGTGCTCTTTAGGAATGTCCGGTGCTCTTTAGGAATGTCCGGTGTTCTTTAGGAATGTCCGGAGTTCTTTAGGAATGTCCGGTGCACTTTAGGAATGTCCAGTGCTCTTTAGGAATGTCCGGAGTTCTTTAGGAATGTCCGGAGTTCTTTAGGAATGTCCGGAGTTCTTTAGGAATGTCCGGAGTTCTTTAGGAATGTCCGGAGTTCTTTAGGAATGTCCGGTGTTCTTTAGGAATGTCCGGTGTTCTTTAGGAATGTCCGGAGTTCTTTAGGAATGTCCGGAGTTCTTTAGGAATGTCCGGAGTTCTTTAGGAATGTCCGGAGTTCTTTAGGAATGTCCGGTGTTCTTTAGGAATGTCCGGTGTTCTTTAGGAATGTCCGGAGTTCTTTAGGAATGTCCGGAGTTCTTTACTGGACATTAGGTCAACACTCCGGTGTTCTTTAGGAATGTCCGGTGTTCTTTAGGAATGTCCGGTGCTCTTTAGGAATGTCCGGAGTTCTTTAGGAATGTCCGGAGTTCTTTAGGAATGTCCGGAGTTCTTTAGGAATGTCCGGTGTTCTTTAGGAATGTCCGGAGTTCTTTAGGAATGTCCGGTGTTCTTTAGGAATGTCCGGTGTTCTTTAGGAATGTCCGGTGTTCTTTAGGAATGTCCGGAGTTCTTTAGGAATGTCCGGAGTTCTTTAGGAATGTCCGGAGTTCTTTAGGAATGTCCGGTGCTCTTTAGGAATGTCCGGAGTTCTTTAGGAATGTCCGGAGTTCTTTAGGAATGTCCGGTGTTCTTTAGGAATGTCCGGAGTTCTTTAGGAATGTCCGGAGTTCTTTAGGAATGTCCGGAGTTCTTTAGGAATGTCCGGAGTTCTTTAGGAATGTCCGGAGTTCTTTAGGAATGTCCGGAGTTCTTTTCTTTAGGAATGTCCGGTGCTCTTTAGGAATGTCCGGAGTTCTTTAGGAATGTCCGGAGTTCTTTAGGAATGTCCGGAGTTCTTTAGGAATGTCCGGAGTTCTTTAGGAATGTCCGGAGTTCTTTAGGAATGTCCGGTGTTCTTTAGGAATGTCCAGAGTTCTTTAGGAATGTCCAGAGTTCTTTAGGAATGTCCGGAGTTCTTTAGGAATGTCCGGTGTTCTTTAGGAATGTCCGGTGTTCTTTAGGAATGTCCAGTAGACCAGTGTTCTGTTCTGATTGTTGTGTTGTGCTTGCTATAGTTGTAATGAGGAGGATGTTGAGCTGAGACAGGCATGGTGGAGAGTAGGGTTTAGGTGAATGTTAGCAGACTGACGTGACGAGGCTCCGCCGGGCCGGGCAGGGCAGGGCCAGGAAACCCCTGTCAGTACATGTTAGAATCACCTTTGGCAGTGATTTAAGGCTGTGAATCTTTCTGGGTAAGTCTCTCAGAGCTTTTCACACCTGGATTGTACAATATTTGCCAATTATTATTTTCAAAGTTTTTCATGCTCTGTCAAATTGGATGTTGGTCATTGCTAGACAACCATTTTCAAGTCTTGCCATATATTTTCAAGCTGATTTAAGTCAAAACTGTAACTCGTCCACTCAGGAACATTCACTGTCTTCTTGGTAAGCAACTCCAGTGTAAATTTGACCTTGTGTTTTAGGTTATTGTCCTGCTGAAAGGTGAATTCATTTCCCAGTGTCTGGTGGAAAGCAGACTGAACCAGGTTTTCCTCTAGGATTTTGCCTGTGCTTAGCTCTATTCCGTTTCTTTTACATCCTGAACAACTCCCCAGTCCTTAACTATTACAAGCATACCCATAACACCACCACTATGCGTGAAAATATGAAGAGTGATACTCAGTAATGTGCTGTATTGGATTTGCCCGAAACATAACACTTTGTATTCAGGACAGAAAGTCAATTGCTTTGCCACATTCTTTGCAGTTTTACTTTAGTGCCTTGTTGCAAACACATGTTTTGGAATATTTGTATTCTGTACAGGCTTCCTTCTTTTCACTCTGTCATTTAGGTTAGTATTGTGTTAGTATTGTGGAGTAACTACAATGTTGTTGACCCTTCCTTAGTTTCCTCCCATCACAGCCATTACACTCACCATTGGCCTGGGTGTATTGATACACCATCCACAGTGTCATTAATAACTTCACCATTCTCAAATGTCTGCTTTTTTTTTACCCATCTACCAATAGGTGCCCTTCTTTGTGAGGCATTGGAAAAACTCCCTGGTCTTTGGTTGAATCTGTGTGAGGTACAGAGATGAGGTAGTCATTCTAAAACCATGCTAAACATTATTATTGCACACAGAGTCCATGCAACTTGTTAAAGCACATCTTTACTCCTGAACTTATTTAGGCCGTAACAAAGGGGTTGAATACTGACTGAAGACATTTCAGCTTTTCATTTTTAATTAACTTGTTAACATTTTTGAAAAATGTAATTCCACTTTGACATTATGGGGTGTTGTGACAAAATGTGTAAAACTGTCAAAGCGTGTGAATCCTTTCTGACGGCTCTGTGACTGTATACGTGTATTAAAGTAGTCAAAGGTTTAATATTTGGTCCCATATTGGTCCTGACTACATCTAGCTCGTCACTCTACCAACTTGTTGGATGCATTTGCTGTTTGTTTTGCTTGTGTTTCAGATGATTTTGTGCCCAATAGAAATTTATGATAAATAATGTTTTGTCCCATTTTGGAGTCACTTTTATTGTAAATATGAATAGAATATGTTTTTTAACACTTCTACGTTAATGTTGATGTTACCGTGGTAACGGATAGTCCTGAATGAATCGGGAATAATGATGAGTGAGAAAGTTATAGACTCACAAATATCATGAATTTACAAAATGAATTTACTCCAATACTTTTGGGAATGCCCAGTGTTGTACAAAAAGTGCTGTAATTTCTAAACGGTTCACCCGATATGGATGAAAATCCCCTCAAATTAAAGCTGACAGTCTGCACTTTAACCTCGTAGTCATTGTATAATTTTAAATCCAAAGTCCTCGAGTAGAGAGCCAAAACAACACAACATGTGTCACTGTCCCAGTACTGTTGGAGCTCACTGTGTATGTATAGAGGTGGTTTGTCTCAGTTGAACTGTCATTAGCCTGTGGAAAGATGAAGAGGGATGTTGTCAGTCTGTCATCGTCTACTTTCTGTAATATATTGTTGTTGATTTGAAACACTGCTTTTGTTTTCTCCATTATATCTGACTAGTGTTTATCAGTATCAGCTGAATAGGCGTGTAACAGTGAACAGGGTCTGTGTGTCTATGTAGGGTCCTGTAGCACAAGGGTCATGTCTCTAACAGTACCGTACCCTAACGTCACCGTGTCACACTCCGTATCTCTCCCAGACATCATCAGGCATCAGGCTGTGTTTTCTCTAAGGCAGATAAAGTTGCCGTCTGAGGAGAGAGCAAAGCATGAGAGAGAGAGAGAGTGAGAGAGGGCACAGAGAGATGGAGAGAGCACAGAGAGAGAGGGCACAGAGAGATGGAGAGAGCACAGAGAGAGAGCACAGAGAGAGAGAGCACAGAGAGAGAGAGCACAGCGAGAGAGAGAGCACAGCGAGAGAGAGAGCACAGCGAGAGAGAGCACAGAGAGAGAGAGCACAGCGAGAGAGAGCACAGCGAGAGAGAGCACAGCGAGAGAGAGAGCACAGCGAGAGAGAGAGCACAGCGAGAGAGAGAGCACAGCGAGAGAGAGAGCACAGCGAGAGAGAGAGCACAGAGAGAGAGAGAGAGAGCACAGAGAGAGAGAGCACAGAGAGAGAGAGCACAGAGAGAGAGAGCACAGCGAGAGAGAGAGCACAGCGAGAGAGAGAGCACAGCGAGAGAGAGAGCACAGCGAGAGAGAGAGCACAGCGAGAGAGAGAGCACAGAGAGAGTGAGAGAGAGCACAGAGAGAGAGAGAGCACAGAGAGAGAGAGCACAGCGAGAGAGAGAGCACAGCGAGATGGAGAGAGCACAGAGAGATGGAGAGAGCACAGAGAGATGGAGAGAGCACAGAGAGAGAGAGAGCACAGAGAGAGAGAGAGCACAGAGAGAGAGAGAGCACAGAGAGAGAGAGAGCACAGAGAGAGAGAGAGCACAGAGAGAGAGAGAGAGCACAGAGAGAGAGAGAGAGAGCACAGAGAGAGAGAGAGAGAGAGAGAGAGCACAGAGAGAGAGAGAGAGAGAGCACAGAGAGAGAGAGCACAGAGAGAGAGAGCACAGAGAGAGAGAGCACACAGAGAGAGAGAGAGCACACAGAGAGAGAGAGAGAGCACACAGAGAGAGAGAGAGAGCACACAGAGAGAGAGAGAGAGCACAGAGAGAGAGAGAGAGAGCACAGAGAGAGAGAGAGAGAGCACAGAGAGAGAGAGAGAGCACAGAGAGAGAGAGAGAGAGAGAGCACAGAGAGAGAGAGAGAGAGAGCACAGAGAGAGAGAGAGAGAGAGCACAGAGAGAGAGAGAGAGAGCACAGAGAGAGAGAGAGAGAGAGGGAGCACAGAGAGAGAGAGAGAGAGAGGGAGCACAGAGAGAGAGAGAGGGAGCACAGAGGGAGCACAGAGGGAGCACAGAGGGAGCACAGAGGGAGCACAGAGGGAGCACAGAGGGAGCACAGAGGGAGCACAGAGGGAGCACAGATAGAGAAAGACGTAGGACATGCACTCTATTCTTTGTGATGTTGATCGAGACTAGAGACATATTTGACGGTCTTTTTCCCCTCTCTCTGGGTCTAAAAATGTCCTTGTACCAAGGAGGTTAGGTTAACAGCTTTGTCTGTCTGTGGACTCTGAGTAGAAATGTTTAGACGCTGTAACATGAGCCTGCTGTTATAGCTACTGTTTACTTTTCCTCTGTCATCATGACTTTATCATCGCGGCTAAACACTTCCTGTCTGATAAGCTCTGCAGCAAATAGTTCCAAATGGCACCCTATTCCCTATATAGTGCACTACTTTAGACCAGAGCCCTATTCCCTAATAGTGCACTACATTAGACCAGAGCCCTATTCCCTATATAGTGCACTACCTTTGACCTTTTTTAAATGTCTTTTTAACTTTTATTTAGTCAGGGAAACCCATTGAGACCAGTGAATAAAACAGAATCACTGTAACAAAGAAAACAAGTACAGTTAACTACTGTTCCCTGAAGAAGGGAACGAGGTATAATATACAATGGGGAATCAACGAACAATCATGTTCACCTGAAGAAGGGAACGAGGTATAATATACTATGGGGAATCAACGAACAATCATGTTCACCTGAAGAAGGGAACGAGGTATAATATACTATGGGGAATCAACGAACAATCATGTTCACCTGAAGAAAACTGAAATCACGCCCAACAGGAAATTGGATGCGGAGCCCGCCCTCGGAAGACCCGCCTTCCTGGCTACAATACCAAGGCTCGCATTCATTTCCTCAATTCAGTGCTGCTCTTCAGCGAGTCCAAATCCCAGGCACCAAAATATGTTATACCACGTTCCCTCCTTCGGGGAACAGTAGTAATATTCAGAACTGTACATTCCCTTTTAGTAGGTCACTCAGTATAACACACTATGGGGACATGAATCACGCCACAAGCTGGCTCAGAGGGTACCAAACTAGGAGGCCCGCTGCAGCCCAAGCATACACAGGTTCCACCGGCTCCAAAAAGGGCTTACAGAAGCCACCTGTTTCCCTAATACTTACCCAAGAAGCCCGAGCTGTCAGAGCCTCACGAGGCCTGAACTGTCAGAGTCCCATATAGGGAACCAGAACCTGCTACAACTTGGCTTCGCACACTGACATGCTGCCACTGCAGCCCAAGTCCATAGACCCAACAGTTCCAAGAACAATACTTACCTTGTGAGCCTGAAATGTCAGAACTCATACAAGGAACCGCCAAAACAACAAGTCCGAAACAACAGAACACCATCGACCAGATTTGATGAACCACGGGAGCCCGAGGCTCAAACCCACAGGGAACTGTGGTAACCCGGATACATTCGCTACCTGTACGCTGCCTATCCCACTCCTAGACCCAGCCATAAGAACACTGTGAGCAGTTACATCCAAGGCAGCCCACTCCTAGACCCAGCCATAAGAACACTGTGAGCGGTTACATCCAAGGCAGCCCACTCCTAGACCCAGCCATAAGAACACTGTGAGCGGTTACATCCAAGGCAGCCCACTCCTAGACCCAGCCATAAGAACACTGTGAGCAGTTACATCCAAGGCAGCCCACTCCTAGACCCAGCCATAAGAACACTGTGAGCAGTTACATCCAAGGCAGCCCACTCCTAGACCCAGCCATAAGAACACTGTGAGCAGTTACATCCAAGGCAGCCCACTCCTAGACCCAGCCATAAGAACACTGTGAGCAGTTACATCCAAGGCAGCCCACTCCTAGACCCAGCCATAAGAACACTGTGAGCGGTTACATCCAAGGCAGCCCACTCCTAGACCCAGCCATAAGAACACTGTGAGCAGTTACATCCAAGGCAGCCCACTCCTAGACCCAGCCATAAGAACACTGTGAGCAGTTACATCCAAGGCAGCCCACTCCTATACCCAGCCATAAGAACACTGTGAGCGGTTACATCCAAGGCAGCCCACTCCTAGACCCAGCCATAAGAACACTGTGAGCGGTTACATCCAAGGCAGCCCACTCCTAGACCCAGCCATAAGAACACTGTGAGCGGTTACATCCAAGGCAGCCCACTCCTAGACCCAGCCATAAGAACACTGTGAGCAGTTACATCCAAGGCAGCCCACTCCTAGACCCAGCCATAAGAACACTGTGAGCGGTTACATCCAAGGCAGCCCACTCCTAGACCCAGCCATAAGAACACTGTGAGCAGTTACATCCAAGGCAGCCCACTCCTAGACCCAGCCATAAGAACACTGTGAGCAGTTACATCCAAGGCAGCCCACTCCTAGACCCAGCCATAAGAACACTGTGAGCAGTTACATCCAAGGCAGCCCACTCCTAGACCCAGCCATAAGAACACTGTGAGCAGTTACATCCAGGGCAGCCCACTCCTAGACCCAGCCATAAGAACACTGTGAGCGGTTACATCCAAGGCAGCCCACTCCTAGACCCAGCCATAAGAACACTGTGAGCGGTTACATCCAAGGCAGCCCACTCCTAGACCCAGCCATTAGAACACTGTGAGCAGTTACATCCAAGGCAGCCCACTCCTAGACCCAGCCATAAGAACACTGTGAGCAGTTACATCCAAGGCAGCCCACTCCTAGACCCAGCCATTAGAACACTGTGAGCAGTTACATCCAAGGCAGCCCACTCCTAGACCCAGCCATAAGAACACTGTGAGCGGTTACATCCAAGGCAGCCCACTCCTAGACCCAGCCATTAGAACACTGTGAGCAGTTACATCCAAGGCAGCCCACTCCTAGACCCAGCCATAAGAACACTGTGAGCAGTTACATCCAAATGATAAAACCTCAAAGGTAAAGGTGAGGAACCCTAACTTGCTGCAGCACAGATATCACCAATCGCCATGCCCAAGCAGCCACACACCCATAGTTCTGTGAGCCACCCTTGTACTTTGCTGCAATATACCAGGGAGATAGCCTCCAAAATCTAATGAGAAAGATGCTGCTTAGAAGGCACCCTACCCCGAGCTGGATTAGCTAAACAGACAAAAATCTGGATACAAACTATCCTTGGTTCTATCGATGCACGAACTCCAAACTGAAAGGGTGTACTGACATGGAGATCCCCAATGTGCTTGACACTGGTCTGAGCCGACCACCAGATGATGAGACCCCGGGGTAGAGTCTACGTGACACGCTAAGATGGCTGCCATATAAACCTTTAATGTGGAAAAAGAAAGGCCCTGCTCAAAATGTCTTGCAAGAACATCAAAATGTCCACCAAAGACCTCTGAAAACCCTAAAATGTGTGCCACTTATATCTATACAACCCCCTTGTAGAGGGCGCACGCGTTGACTGTAGAGTCGTAGTCCCGTTCGAGGGTAAACCCCTAGCCGCCAAATTCAAGATTTTCAGGGGCCAAACCCACAGATAGCATATCTGCGGTGCCAAACTTTCCTGTGCTTCTGGGACAATAGATCCCGACGACATGGAACCCTCCACGGGTCCCCGCCACAACAGGCTGATGATCTCCGGGAACCAGGGTTGTCTGGGCCAGCCTCCAACAACACACTCTCCTGACGGACCCTCTACACGGTGGTCTGAATCAGGTCCACCGGACGAAACGCACAGGGCAGGGTCTGAGGTCACTGATACACCAACGGTTCCCAACGGAGCGCCCTGATCCCCCTGAGAAGAACCGACGATACATTTTCTGCACCCCTGCGTAAAGATCTACGTTGGCCCTGCGAACCGGTCCCATATCTGGGAAACCAACGAGGGGTCCTGTCTCCAAACCGTAGAGATAGGACCCCTGGAAAGTAGATACGTACCCACGTTAAGAGATCTGGGAAGATATGTCGTCTTGAGTGACAGGAAATGTGCACTGCTCCATACGAGTAGATAACTAGCCAGGTTTAGGAGAGAGAGAGAGGTCGCATCCCCCCTGCCTGTTGATGTACGCAACCCCCATCCTGTTGTCGGACCAACACATTCTGGCCCTGAAGGAAACGCCTCAGTCAGTAGCTCTAGGTGACATGCAGCACCCTCTGCACTGTTGACCAAATCCTGCTTTCTGAGTAGCCCACACACAGCGCTCCCTATCCAAGATGCATCTGTCATGACAATCCCTGCTGGTCACTACCCAGCCCATGAGAACCCCATTGCAACAGCAGTCTCGAGTCTATCTAAGTAGTCAACGCCCTTAGGCATGACGGGGATACCTTGAGCAACCGATAGCAGTGGCAAAATGCGTCCAGACATGCAGCAATTACCCAGTGCTGAAACAGACGCGTCAACAGAAGTCCCTGAGGCACCCAGAACAGATTACAGGTCTAATATAGCTTGGTTAAGATAGACCATAAATAGTAAAGAGAACAGGTCCCAAAACCGACCCCTGCGGTACACCTTTCATAATACCGAGGAAACTAGATTTGACACCAACAGAAATCACACACTGTGTCCTGTCTGTCATATAGTTCTTCAACCATTTGCAAGACGTCTGATCCAAGGCCATTATCTTTCAATGAGTAGGGAATGAGTAAGGCCTTGGAAAGATCTATAACTAAGGTTTTTAGGCAATTTAACACATCATCTAAAACAAGTGTCTGAAGCAGTGTCATGTCCAGATGTAACCCCAGACTGGTGAACATTGTGCCCGATTCCGACTTAGGAAATTGCACCTCTCTTACACAGGCCTTTCCTACGCAGTTCTCAGTAGTTGATATTCAGACTTACGTTATGAAGGTGCGTAAAGGGCTTTGCAGGCGTGGTACCGTTGCGCGCACTGAAGAAATGTAATTCAACCGACAGATTTTCTTGTGGAGTTTTCATTCAATAGGGTTTTCAGTACATTTATCTTAAACCGTCCCTTGAAATGCACCTTTTAGTAACAATCTTGTCGACCAACTCACGAGCTAATATGGAGAGAACGGGTTCAGAATATTAGGGATCAATGGAAGAAAGTAATGTAAATACAGTACCAGTCAAAAGTTTGCACACATCTACTCATTTCAGGGTTTTTCAGGGTTTTTCTTTATTTTTCAGATTTTCTACATTGTAGAATAATAGTGAAGACATCACAACTATGAAATAACACATATGGAATCATGTAGTAACCAAAAAAGTGTTAAACAAATCAAAATATATTTTATATTCTTCAAAGTAGCCACCCTTTGCCTTGATGACAGCTTTGCACCCTCTTGGCCAATCAGACGTAGAATCAGTCAGTCTTAGCCCAGGCTACATTTCTTTCCAGGAATTCTCTGACAATTCATTCGTGAACCAAGGATTAGATCTGTCCTTTACTCTGACCTCTTATACACTATATTAGGCCCAGCCTGACCTCTTATACACTATATTAGGCCCAGCCTGACCTCTTATACACTATATTAGGCCCAGCCTGACCTCTTATACACTATATTAGGCCCAGCCTGACCTCTTATACACTATATTAGGCCCAGCCTGACCTCTTATACACTATATTAGGCCCAGCCTGACCTCTTATACACTATATTAGGCCCAGCCTTTGGAATTTTGTTTTCCTAGATATGGCTATTATATTGTGATCACTACATCCTATGGAATTGGATATTCCTTTCAAGCACATTTCTGCAGCATTAGTAAAGATGTGATCAATACATGTTGATTATTTCATTCCTGTACTGTTTGTAACTACCCTGGTAGGTTGACTGACAGGTTGCAGGCACTAGTTGCAGTTTGAAGATTTCTCTTGAGTGGACAGTTTGATGAAAGCTTGATGAAAGCCAGTCAATATTTAAATCACCCAGAAAATATACCTCTCTGTTGATATCACATACATTATCAAGCATTTCACACATATTATCCAGATACTGACTGTTAGCACTTGGTGGTCTATAGCAGCTTCCCACCAGAATGGGCTTTAGGTGAGGCAGATGAACCTGTAGCCATATTACTTCAACAGTATTTAACATGAGATCCTCTCTCAGCTTTACAGGAATGTGGTTCTGAATTTAAACAGCCACACCTCCACCTTTGGCATTTCTGTCTTCTCTGTAGATGTTATAACCATGTATTGCTACCACTGTATCATCAAAGGTATTATCTAAGTGAGTTTCAGAGACAGTCAGAATATGAATTTCTGTTACTAGAAAATTATTAATTTCATGAACCTTGAACCTTAAGCTACATATGTTAACGTGGGCCATTTTTAACACTTTTCTGGGATTCTTGATTGTTTTTCTTGCTTTACTGGGAAGAATAGCAGAGGTAGACATTCTCATGTTATTTCTGTTAGTGCAGGGTGAGCTGCATGAAGTGGACTTCCTGCTAGGGCACTTCCTCCTAGGGCACACTGCCTCAGTGCTAACAGGGTGAGCTGCACACAGTGGTATTCCTCCTAGGGCACACTGCCTCAGTGCTAACAGGGTGAGCTGCACACAGTGGTATTCCTCCTAGGGCACACTGCCTCAGTGCTAACAGGGTGAGCTGCATGAAGTGGTCTTCCTGCTAGGGCACACCGCCTCAGTGCTAACAGGGTGAGCTGCACACAGTGGTATTCCTCCTAGGGCACACTGCCTCAGTGCTAACAGGGTGAGCTGCACACAGTGGTCTTCCTCCTAGGGCACACCGCCTCAGTGCTAACAGGGTGAGCTGCACACAGTGGTATTCCTCCTAGGGCACACTGCCTCAGTGCTAACAGGGTGAGCTGCACACAGTGGTATTCCTCCTAGGGCACACTGCCTCAGTGCTAACAGGGTGAGCTGCACACAGTGGTATTCCTCCTAGGGCACACTGCCTCAGTGCTAACAGGGTGAGCTGCACACAGTGGTATTCCTCCTAGGGCACACTGCCTCAGTGCTAACAGGGTGAGCTGCATGAAGTGGTCTTCCTGCTAGGGCACACCGCCTCAGTGCTAACAGGGTGAGCTGCACACAGTGGTATTCCTCCTAGGGCACACTGCCTCAGTGCTAACAGGGTGAGCTGCACACAGTGGTCTTCCTCCTAGGGCACACTGCCTCAGTGCTAACAGGGTGAGCTGCACACAGTGGTATTCCTGCTAGGGCACACCGCCTCAGTGCTAACAGGGTGAGCTGCACACAGTGGTATTCCTGCTAGGGCACACTGCCTCAGTGATAACAGGGTGAGCTGCATGAAGTGGTCTTCCTGCTAGGGCACACTGCCTCAGTGATAACAGGGTGAGCTGCACACAGTGGTATTCCTGCTAGGGCACACTGCCTCAGTGATAACAGGGTGAGCTGCATGAAGTGGTCTTCCTGCTAGGGCACACTGCCTCAGTGATAACAGGGTGAGCTGCATGAAGTGGTCTTCCTCCTAGGGCACACCGCCTCAGTGATAACAGGGTGAGCTGCACACAGTGGTCTTCCTGCTAGGGCACACTGCCTCAGTGATAACAGGGTGAGCTGCATGAAGTGGTCTTCCTGCTAGGGCACACCGCCTCAGTGATAACAGGGTGAGCTGCACACAGTGGTCTTCCTCCTAGGGCACACTGCCTCAGTGCTAACAGGGTGAGCTGCATGAAGTGGTCTTCCTGCTAGGGCACACCGCCTCAGTGCTAACAGGGTGAGCTGCACACAGTGGTATTCCTGCTAGGGCACACTGCCTCAGTGATAACAGGGTGAGCTGCATGAAGTGGTCTTCCTGCTAGGGCACACTGCCTCAGTGATAACAGGGTGAGCTGCATGAAGTGGTCTTCCTGCTAGGACACACTGCCTCAGTGCTAACAGGGTGAGCTGCATGAAGTGGTCTTCCTCCTAGGGCACACTGCCTCAGTGCTAACAGGGTGAGCTGCATGAAGTGGTCTTCCTCCTAGGGCACACTGCCTCAGTGCTAACAGGGTGAGCTGCATGAAGTGGTCTTCCTGCTAGGACACACTGCCTCAGTGCTAACAGGGTGAGCTGCATGAAGTGGTCTTCCTCCTAGGGCACACTGCCTCAGTGCTAACAGGGTGAGCTGCATGAAGTGGTCTTCCTCCTAGGGCACACTGCCTCAGTGCTAACAGGGTGAGCTGCATGAAGTGGTCTTCCTGCTAGGGCACACTGCCTCAGTGATAACAGGGTGAGCTGCATGAAGTGGTCTTCCTGCTAGGGCACACTGCCTCAGTGATAACAGGGTGAGCTGCACACAGTGGTATTCCTGCTAGGGCACTTCCTGCTAGGGCACACTGCCTCAGTGCTAACAGGGTGAGCTGCATGAAGTGGTCTTCCTGCTAGGGCACACTGCCTCAGTGATAACAGGGTGAGCTGCATGAAGTGGTCTTCCTGCTAGGACACACTGCCTCAGTGCTAACAGGGTGAGCTGCATGAAGTGGTCTTCCTGCTAGGGCACACTGCCTCAGTGCTAACAGGGTGAGCTGCACACAGTGGTATTCCTGCTAGGGCACTTCCTCCTAGGGCACACTGCCTCAGTGCTAACAGGGTGAGCTGCACACAGTGGTATTCCTGCTAGGGCACTTCCTGCTAGGGCACACTGCCTCAGTGCTAACAGGGTGAGCTGCACACAGTGGTATTCCTGCTAGGGCACACTGCCTCAGTGCTAACAGGGTGAGCTGCACACAGTGGTATTCCTACTAGGGCACACTGCCTCAGTGCTAACAGGGTGAGCTGCATGAAGTGGTATTCCTGCTAGGGCACACTGCCTCAGTGCTAACAGGGTGAGCTGCACACAGTGGTCTTCCTGCTAGGACACACTGCCTCAGTGATAACAGGGTGAGCTGCACACAGTGGTCTTCCTCCTAGGGCACACCGCCTCAGTGATAACAGGGTGAGCTGCACACAGTGGTATTCCTGCTAGGGCACACCGCCTCAGTGCTAACAGGGTGAGCTGCACACAGTGGTCTTCCTGCTAGGGCACACCGCCTCAGTGATAACAGGGTGAGCTGCACACAGTGGTATTCCTGCTAGGGCACACCGCCTCAGTGCTAACAGGGTGAGCTGCACACAGTGGTCTTCCTGCTAGGGCACACCGCCTCAGTGCTAACAGGGTGAGCTGCACACAGTGGTCTTCCTGCTAGGGCACACTGCCTCAGTGCTAACAGGGTGAGCTGCACACAGTGGTCTTCCTGCTAGGGCACACCGCCTCAGTGCTAACAGGGTGAGCTGCATGAAGTGGTCTTCCTGCTAGGGCACACTGCCTCAGTGATAACAGGGTGAGCTGCATGAAGTGGTCTTCCTGCTAGGGCACACTGCCTCAGTGCTAACAGGGTGAGCTGCACACAGTGGTATTCCTACTAGGGCACACTGCCTCAGTGCTAACAGGGTGAGCTGCATGAAGTGGTCTTCCTCCTAGGGCACACTGCCTCAGTGCTAACAGGGTGAGCTGCATGAAGTGGTCTTCCTGCTAGGGCACACTGCCTCAGTGATAACAGGGTGAGCTGCACACAGTGGTATTCCTGCTAGGGCACACTGCCTCAGTGCTAACAGGGTGAGCTGCACACAGTGGTATTCCTACTAGGGCACACTGCCTCAGTGCTAACAGGGTGAGCTGCATGAAGTGGTCTTCCTCCTAGGGCACACTGCCTCAGTGCTAACAGGGTGAGCTGCATGAAGTGGTCTTCCTGCTAGGGCACACTGCCTCAGTGATAACAGGGTGAGCTGCACACAGTGGTCTTCCTGCTAGGGCACACTGCCTCAGTGCTAACAGGGTGAGCTGCACACAGTGGTCTTCCTGCTAGGGCACACCGCCTCAGTGCTAACAGGGTGAGCTGCATGAAGTGGTCTTCCTGCTAGGGCACACTGCCTCAGTGATAACAGGGTGAGCTGCATGAAGTGGTCTTCCTGCTAGGGCACACTGCCTCAGTGCTAACAGGGTGAGCTGCACACAGTGGTATTCCTACTAGGGCACACTGCCTCAGTGCTAACAGGGTGAGCTGCATGAAGTGGTCTTCCTCCTAGGGCACACTGCCTCAGTGCTAACAGGGTGAGCTGCATGAAGTGGTCTTCCTGCTAGGGCACACTGCCTCAGTGATAACAGGGTGAGCTGCACACAGTGGTATTCCTGCTAGGGCACACTGCCTCAGTGCTAACAGGGTGAGCTGCACACAGTGGTATTCCTGCTAGGGCACACTGCCTCAGTGCTAACAGGGTGAGCTGCATGAAGTGGTCTTCCTGCTAGGGCACACTGCCTCAGTGATAACAGGGTGAGCTGCATGAAGTGGTCTTCCTGCTAGGGCACACTGCCTCAGTGATAACAGGGTGAGCTGCATGAAGTGGTCTTCCTGCTAGGGCACACTGCCTCAGTGATAACAGGGTGAGCTGCATGAAGTGGTCTTCCTGCTAGGACACACTGCCTCAGTGCTAACAGGGTGAGCTGCATGAAGTGGTCTTCCTCCTAGGGCACACTGCCTCAGTGCTAACAGGGTGAGCTGCATGAAGTGGTCTTCCTGCTAGGACACACTGCCTCAGTGCTAACAGGGTGAGCTGCATGAAGTGGTCTTCCTGCTAGGGCACACTGCCTCAGTGCTAACAGGGTGAGCTGCATGAAGTGGTATTCCTCCTAGGGCACACTGCCTCAGTGCTAACAGGGTGAGCTGCACACAGTGGTCTTCCTGCTAGGGCACACTGCCTCAGTGCTAACAGGGTGAGCTGCATGAAGTGGTCTTCCTGCTAGGGCACACTGCCTCAGTGCTAACAGGGTGAGCTGCATGAAGTGGTCTTCCTGCTAGGGCACACTGCCTCAGTGATAACAGGGTGAGCTGCATGAAGTGGTCTTCCTGCTAGGGCACACTGCCTCAGTGCTAACAGGGTGAGCTGCATGAAGTGGTCTTCCTACTAGGACACACTGCCTCAGTGCTAACAGGGTGAGCTGCACACAGTGGTATTCCTGCTAGGGCACACTGCCTCAGTGCTAACAGGGTGAGCTGCATGAAGTGGTCTTCCTGCTAGGGCACACTGCCTCAGTGCTAACAGGGTGAGCTGCATGAAGTGGTCTTCCTGCTAGGGCACACTGCCTCAGTGCTAACAGGGTGAGCTGCACACAGTGGTATTCCTGCTAGGGCACACCGCCTCAGTGCTAACAGGGTGAGCTGCACACAGTGGTCTTCCTGCTAGGGCACACTGCCTCAGTGATAACAGGGTGAGCTGCATGAAGTGGTCTTCCTGCTAGGGCACACTGCCTCAGTGATAACAGGGTGAGCTGCATGAAGTGGACTTCCTGCTAGGGCACACCGCCTCAGTGCTAACAGTATACATCTGGTTCATAGGCACATGATTACTGAATACTAATAGCTGTATGATCAGCAGAGGTATTCAGGGCAGTTAGAGGGACATACATCAGGTTACTTGCATAGTGTCTTCCAACACACCTGGGACAATGTACAATGGCAAGAAAAAGTATGTGAACCCTTTGGAATTACCTGGATTTCTGCATAAATTGGTCATTAAATTTGATCTGATCTTCATCTAAGTCACAACAATAGACAAACATTGTGTGCTTAAACTAATAACACACAAATTATTGTATTTTTCTTTTCTATATTGAATACATCGTTTAAACATTCACAGTGTAGGTTGGGAAAAGTATGTGAACCCCTAGGCTAATGACTTCTCCAAAAGCTAATTGGAGTCAGGATTCAGCTAACCTGGAGTCCAATCAGTGAGATGAGATTGGAGATGTTGGTTAGAGCTGCCCTGCCCTGCCCTATAAAAACAGTCACAAAATTTGAGTTTGCCATTCACAAGAAGCATTGCCTGATGTGAACCATGCCTCGAACAAAAGAGATCTCAGAAGACCTAAGATTAAGAATTGTTGACTTGCATGAAGCTGGAAAGGTTTACAAAAGTATCTCTAAAAGCCTTGATGTTCTTCAGTCCATGGTAAGACAAATTGTCTATACATGGAGAAAGTTCAGCACTGTTGCTACTTTCCCCAGGACTGGCTGTCCTGCAAAGATGACTGCAAGAGCACAGCGCAGAATGCTCAATGAGGTTAAGAAGAATCCTAGTGTCAGCTAAAGACTTACAGAAATCTCTGGAACATGCTAACATCTCTGTTGACGAGTCTACGATACGTAAAACACTCAACAAGAATGGTGTTCATGGGAGGCCACCACGGAAGAAGCCACTGCTGTCCAAAAAAAACTTTTCTGCACATCTGAAGTTTGCAAAAGAGCACCTGGATGTTCCACAGCGCTACCAGCAAAATATTCTGTGGACAGATGAAACTACAGTTGAGTTGTTTGGAAGGAACACAACATTATGTGTGGAGAACAAAAGGCACAGCACAGCAACATCAAAACCTCATCCCAACTGTAAAGTATGGTGGAGGGAGCATCATGGTTTGGGGCTGCTTTGCTGCCTCAGGACCTGGACAGCTTGCTGTCATCGAAGGAAAAATGAATTCCCAAGTTTATCAAGACATTTGCAGGAGAATGTAAGGCTGTCTGTCCGCCAGTTGAAGCTCAACAGAAGTTGGGTGATGCAACAGGACAACGACCCAAAACACAGAAGTAAATCAACTACAGAATCGCTTCAGCCTTCTGGAGTGGCCCAGTCAGAGTCCTGACCTCAACCCAGTTGAGATGCTGTGGCATGACCTCAAGAGAGCGGTTCACACCAGACATCCCAAGAATATTGCTGAACTGAAACAGTTTTGTAAAGAGGAATGGTCCAAAATTCATCCTGACTGTTGTGCAGGTCTGTGCAGGTCTGATCCACAACTACAGACAACGTTTGGTTGAGGTTATTGCTGCCAAAGGAGGGTCAACCAGTTATTACATCCAAGGGTTCACATACTTCTCCCACCCTGCACTGTGAATGTTTACACGGTGTGTTCAACAAAGACATGAAAACGTATAATTGTGTGTTACTAGTTTAAGCAGACTGTGTTTGTCTATTGTTGTGACCTAGATGAAGATCAGATCAAACTGAATGACCAATTTATGCATAAATCCAGGTAATTCCAAAAGGTTCACTGTTTCTTGACACTGTACTTTAGCTGAAGCATTATGACACCTTGGTGACACAATGGGATTGCTTGCCCAATATGTATACATTCTTAATTCAATTCCTTTATTTTAGATTTGTGTGTATCGTTGTGAAATTGATAAATTCTACTGTTAGATATTACTGCAGAAACACAAGCATTTCGCTACACCCGCAATAACATCTGCTAAACACGTGTATGTGACCAATAACATTTGATTTGATTAAATGAGCTGGACTTGGGTCATTGATAAGTCATTGTCTCAACGCAGTCTTATAATGCTGTGAACGGATCCAGGAACCCAAATGATTTGGGTGGATCCCATCCTCCTTACAAAACGAGCTTTGTTTCCAGAAGGTATCCACATTGTCAATAAATGTTACACCCACAGAGCTGTAATAGTCTCGTAGCCAGTTATGGAGGGATAAAAGTCTGCTGAACTGTTCAATGACTTAGGGAGGGCAGAGGGACAGATATTATGGGATGTTTGTTGGTGTCAAGCAGAGACCCAATCAGTTCTTTAAAATACATCTTCAGCTATTCTGAGCTGCCCTTCATAATGTCATATACCCCACATGAACCATGAGTGTCATCCCCGGTGACTGAGTCACTCCCTCAGGAAGCAACCTGGTGATATCCTGAACTCTGGCCCCAGACATGGTGTCTGTCTGGGATCTGTGTTTTCAGTGTCAGCAGAGAGATACTCCTCAACCCAAGGTGACTTATAGAATGCATCCCAAATAGGACTCTAAATTAGTGCACTAAATAGGGAATAGGGTGCCATAGGGCTCTGGTCTAAAGTAGTGCACTATATAGGGCACAGGGTGCCATTTGGGATGCTTACATAGTCTGGCTGAGGAGTTGGATTGATGCAGCAGAGATGAAATTGCCCCATGCTGCGATAACACATGAAATGCACAGAATGTGCAAAAGGAGAACAAAACAGAATAGCAATTTTTTTTTAACAAGGGAAAGTTAGGAGAGAAGGGCTGAGCAGTGCCTCAGTGTTAAAGACAACATCACTGTGTGGGCTCAGGAATTTAAACCTTTGGGTTTCTTGCCCAGTGCTCTCACCGCTAGGCTTCCTGCCGCGTAGCAGACCTAGCACATGCTTAGTAGAGGTTGACACGGGAGGGAAAATGCATTCCTGTCCCATCTTGTCCCGTACATTTTTTCCTGTACTGTCCTGACCCAACAACAGTTCTATGACCCCAGAACTTTCCTGTCCCTTCCCGTCCAGTGCTAATTTTTATGTGAATAAATATGTAGGCTAATGTGTTTGAAAATTATTTCGGTCATGCAATATGCAACTTATCTATCTTAGTTAAATGCACTGATAGTAAGTCTCTCTGAATAAGAGCTTCTTCTAAATGACCTTAATGTAGATGGATCAAGTCTGGAGGATGAGAACAGAGACCCCAACAGGCTGCTCAGTACATAACCAGCATACAACTGTAGCCTACATCTGTCAACACATGAACATTAAAAACCCTAAGCAGCAGTACTGCATCACTCTTCACCTCAGATGACACAGGTCTAGTTAAATAATCGAACGATTGGACCGGTAATGTTATTGGAAGTAGAAGAACTATGGTCTTCAGGCTGCTTGTCCCTCTCCGGTTGGTAACCTACCAAACTGCAGCAGTTTTTACAAGCTGTGTAGCCTACTCAGTTCCTTCGCTGTCAAAGACAACTCTATAAAATGTAGCTAAAATATCGCTCTTTCCTTGGCTCTAATGTTAATGATGGGTCCTTGGCTACAATGAGATGTTGCTATTCCTCTCTTGTAAGGCTTCGTCGTTCACTGACGTAAGCTACATTGGCATCCGAGGTAGTGACTGTCTACATCTGTAGCGAGGCGCGAGAATGAGCCAACGGAAGGGGGAGGGGGGAAATGACCATTTAAAAAAAGATATATTAAGTAAACTGCACTATATATATATATATTATGTGGACACACCTTTATATTAGTGGATTCGGGTATTTCAGCCACATCCGTTACTGACAGGTGTATCAAATCGAGCACAAAGAAATGCAATCTCCATAGACAAACATTGGCAGTAGAATGGCCTTTCTGAAGAGCTCAGTGACTTTCATCGTGGCACCGTCATTTCATCGTGGCACCGTCATTTCATCGTGGCACCGTCATTTCATCGTGGCACCGTCATTTCATCGTGGCACCGTCATTTCAACGTTGCACCGTCATTTCATCGTGGCACCGTCATTTCATCGTGGCACCGTCATTTCATCGTGGCACCGTCATTTCATCGTGGCACCGTCATTTCATCGTGGCACCGTCATTTCATCGTGGCACCGTCATTTCAACGTTGCACCGTCATTTCATCGTGGCACCGTCATTTCATCGTGGCACCGTCATTTCATCGTGGCACCGTCATTTCAACGTGGCACCGTCATTTCATCGTGGCACCGTCATTTCATCGTGGCACCGTCATTTCATCGTGGCACCGTCATTTAATCGTGACTCCGTCATTTCATCGTGGCACCGTCATTTAAACGTGGCACCGTCATTTCATCGTGGCACCGTCATTTCATCGTGGCACCGTCATTTCATCGTGGCACCGTCATTTAAACGTGGCACCGTCATTTCATCGTGGCACCGTCATTTCATCGTGGCACCGTCATTTCAACGTGGCACCGTCATTTCAACGTGGCACCGTCATTTCAACGTGGCACCGTCATTTCAACGTGGCACCGTCATTTCATCGTGGCACCGTCATTTCATCGTGGCACCGTCATTTCATCGTGGCACCGTCATTTCAACGTGGCACCGTCATTTCAACGTGGCACCGTCATTTCATCGTGGCACCGTCATTTCAACGTGGCACCGTCATTTCATCGTGGCACCGTCATTTCATCGTGGCACCGTCATTTCATCGTGGCACCGTCATTTCATCGTGTTCATCGTGGCACCGTCATTTCATCGTGGCACCGTCATTTCAACGTGGCACCGTCATTTCATCGTGGCACCGTCATTTCAACGTGACTCCGTCATTTCAACGTGGCACCGTCATTTCATCGTGGCACCGTCATTTCATCGTGGCACCGTCATTTCAACGTGGCACCGTCATAGGATGCCACCTTTCTAACAAGTCAGTTCAGGGACCAACACTACATATCAGTTGTGTAGCTGGAACACTGGCTGACTGGACCAACACTACATATCAGTTGTGTAGCTGGAACACTGGCTGACTGGACCAACACTACATATCAGTTGTGTAGCTGGAACACTGGCTGACTGGACCAACACTACATATCAGTTGTGTAGCTGGAACACTGGCTGACTGGACCAACACTACATATCAGTTGTGTAGCTGGAACACTGGCTGACTGGACCAACACTACATATCAGTTGTGTAGCTGGAACACTGGCTGACTGGACCAACACCACATATCAGTTGTGTAGCTGGAACACTGGCTGACTGGACCAACACTACATATCAGTTGTGTAGCTGGAACACTGGCTGACTGGACCAACACTACATATCAGTTGTGTAGCTGGAACACTGGCTGACTGGACCAACACTACATATCAGCTGTGTAGCTGGAACACTGGCTGACTGGACCAACACTACATATCAGTTGTGTAGCTGGAACACTGGCTGACTGGACCAACACTACATATCAGTTGTGTAGCTGGAACACTGGCTGACTGGACCAACACTACATATCAGTTGTGTAGCTGGAACACTGGCTGACTGGACCAACACTACATATCAGCTGTGTAGCTGGAACACTGGCTGACTGGACCAACACTATATATCAGTTGTGTAGCTGGAACACTGGCTGACTGGACCAACACTACATATCAGTTGTGTAGCTGGAACACTGGCTGACTGGACCAACACTACATATCAGTTGTGTAGCTGGAACACTGGCTGACTGGACCAACACTACATATCAGTTGTGTAGCTGGAACACTGGCTGACTGGACCAACACCACATATCAGTTGTGTAGCTGGAACACTGGCTGACTGGACCAACACTACATATCAGTTGTGTAGCTGGAACACTGGCTGACTGGACCAACACTACATATCAGTTGTGTAGCTGGAACACTGGCTGACTGGACCAACACTACATATCAGCTGTGTAGCTGGAACACTGGCTGACTGGACCAACACTACATATCAGCTGTGTAGCTGGAACACTGGCTGACTGGACCAACACTATATATCAGTTGTGTAGCTGGAACACTGGCTGACTGGACCAACACTACATATCAGTTGTGTAGCTGGAACACTGGCTGACTGGACCAACACTACATATCAGTTGTGTAGCTGGAACACTGGCTGACTGGACCAACACTACATATCAGTTGTGTAGCTGGAACACTGGCTGACTGGACCAACACTACATATCAGTTGTGTAGCTGGAACACTGGCTGACTGGACCAACACTACATATCAGTTGTGTAGCTGGAACACTGGCTGACTGGACCAACACTACATATCAGTTGTGTAGCTGGAACACTGGCTGACTGGACCAACACTACATATCAGTTGTGTAGCTGGAACACTGGCTGACTGGACCAACACTACATATCAGTTGTGTAGCTGGAACACTGGCTGACTGGACCAACACCACATATCAATTGTGTAGCTGGAACACTGGCTGACTGGACCAACACTACATATCAGTTGTGTAGCTGGAACACTGGCTGACTGGACCAACACTACATATCAGCTGTGTAGCTGGAACACTGGCTGACTGGACCAACACTACATATCAGCTGTGTAGCTGGAACACTGGCTGACTGGACCAACACTACATATCAGTTGTGTAGCTGGAACACTGGCTGACTGGACCAACACTACATATCAGTTGTGTAGTTGGAACACTGGCTGACTGGACCAACACTACATATCAGCTGTGTAGCTGGAACACTGGCTGACTGGACCAACACTACATATCAGTTGTGTAGCTGGAACACTGGCTGACTGGACCAACACTACATATCAGTTGTGTAGCTGGAACACTGGCTGACTGGACCAACACTACATATCAGTTGTGTAGCTGGAACACTGGCTGACTGGACCAACACTACATATCATTTGTGTAGCTGGAACACTGGCTGACTGGACCAACACTACATATCAGTTGTGTAGCTGGAACACTGGCTGACTGGACCAACACTACATATCAGTTGTGTAGCTGGAACACTGGCTGACTGGACCAACACTACATATCAGTTGTGTAGCTGGAACACTGGCTGACTGGACCAACACTACATATCAGTTGTGTAGCTGGAACACTGGCTGACTGGACCAACACTACATATCAGTTGTGTAGCTGGAACACTGGCTGACTGGACCAACACTACATATCAGTTGTGTAGCTGGAACACTGGCTGACTGGACCAACACTACATATCAGCTGTGTAGCTGGAACACTGGCTGACTGGACCAACACTACATATCAGTTGTGTAGCTGGAACACTGGCTGACTGGACCAACACTACATATCAGTTGTGTAGCTGGAACACTGGCTGACTGGACCAACACTACATATCAGTTGTGTAGCTGGAACACTGGCTGACTGGACCAACACTACATATCAGTTGTGTAGCTGGAACACTGGCTGACTGGACCAACACTACATATCAGTTGTGTAGCTGGAACACTGGCTGACTGGACCAACACTACATATCAGTTGTGTAGCTGGAACACTGGCTGACTGGACCAACACTACATATCAGTTGTGTAGCTGGAACACTGGCTGACTGGACCAACACTACATATCAGTTGTGTAGCTGGAACACTGGCTGACTGGACCAACACTACATATCAGTTGTGTAGCTGGAACACTGGCTGACTGGACCAACACTACATATCAGTTGTGTAGCTGGAACACTGGCTGACTGGACCAACACCACATATCAATTGTGTAGCTGGAACACTGGCTGACTGGACCAACACTACATATCAGTTGTGTAGCTGGAACACTGGCTGACTGGACCAACACTACATATCAGCTGTGTAGCTGGAACACTGGCTGACTGGACCAACACTACATATCAGTTGTGTAGCTGGAACACTGGCTGACTGGACCAACACTACATATCAGTTGTGTAGCTGGAACACTGGCTGACTGGACCAACACTACATATCAGTTGTGTAGCTGGAACACTGGCTGACTGGACCAACACTACATATCAGTTGTGTAGCTGGAACACTGGCTGACTGGACCAACACTACATATCAGCTGTGTAGCTGGAACACTGGCTGACTGGACCAACACTACATATCAGTTGTGTAGCTGGAACACTGGCTGACTGGACCAACACTACATATCAGTTGTGTAGCTGGAACACTGGCTGACTGGACCAACACTACATATCAGTTGTGTAGCTGGAACACTGGCTGACTGGACCAACACTACATATCAGCTGTGTAGCTGGAACACTGGCTGACTGGACCAACACTACATATCAGTTGTGTAGCTGGAACACTGGCTGACTGGACCAACACTACATATCAGTTGTGTAGCTGGAACACTGGCTGACTGGACCAACACTACATATCAGTTGTGTAGCTGGAACACTGGCTGACTGGACCAACACTACATATCAGTTGTGTAGCTGGAACACTGGCTGACTGGACCAACACTACATATCAGTTGTGTAGCTGGAACACTGGCTGACTGGACCAACACTACATATCAGTTGTGTAGCTGGAACACTGGCTGACTGGACCAACACTACATATCAGTTGTGTAGCTGGAACACTGGCTGACTGGACCAACACTACATATCAGTTGTGTAGCTGGAACACTGGCTGACTGGACCAACACTACATATCAGTTGTGTAGCTGGAACACTGGCTGACTGGACCAACACTACATATCAGTTGTGTAGCTGGAACACTGGCTGACTGGACCAACACTACATATCAGTTGTGTAGCTGGAACACTGGCTGACTGGACCAACACTACATATCAGTTGTGTAGCTGGAACACTGGCTGACTGGACCAACACTACATATCAGTTGTGTAGCTGGAACACTGGCTGACTGGACCAACACCACATATCAATTGTGTAGCTGGAACACTGGCTGACTGGACCAACACTACATATCAGTTGTGTAGCTGGAACACTGGCTGACTGGACCAACACTACATATCAGCTGTGTAGCTGGAACACTGGCTGACTGGACCAACACTACATATCAGTTGTGTAGCTGGAACACTGGCTGACTGGACCAACACTACATATCAGTTGTGTAGCTGGAACACTGGCTGACTGGACCAACACTACATATCAGTTGTGTAGCTGGAACACTGGCTGACTGGACCAACACTACATATCAGTTGTGTAGCTGGAACACTGGCTGACTGGACCAACACTACATATCAGCTGTGTAGCTGGAACACTGGCTGACTGGACCAACACTACATATCAGTTGTGTAGCTGGAACACTGGCTGACTGGACCAACACTACATATCAGTTGTGTAGCTGGAACACTGGCTGACTGGACCAACACTACATATCAGTTGTGTAGCTGGAACACTGGCTGACTGGACCAACACTACATATCAGTTGTGTAGCTGGAACACTGGCTGACTGGACCAACACCACATATCAATTGTGTAGCTGGAACACTGGCTGACTGGACCAACACTACATATCAGTTGTGTAGCTGGAACACTGGCTGACTGGACCAACACTACATATCAGCTGTGTAGCTGGAACACTGGCTGACTGGACCAACACTACATATCAGTTGTGTAGCTGGAACACTGGCTGACTGGACCAACACTACATATCAGTTGTGTAGCTGGAACACTGGCTGACTGGACCAACACTACATATCAGTTGTGTAGCTGGAACACTGGCTGACTGGACCAACACTACATATCAGTTGTGTAGCTGGAACACTGGCTGACTGGACCAACACTACATATCAGCTGTGTAGCTGGAACACTGGCTGACTGGACCAACACTACATATCAGTTGTGTAGCTGGAACACTGGCTGACTGGACCAACACTACATATCAGTTGTGTAGCTGGAACACTGGCTGACTGGACCAACACTACATATCAGTTGTGTAGCTGGAACACTGGTTGACTGGACCAACACTACATATCAGTTGTGCAGCTGGAACACTAGAACACTGTACTTGCTGTACAGCGTGTCTGTGTCGTCAGAGCAGAGTGTGGAACAGAGCTAGAAGAGTTTGTCTGAATAAGGCCCTCCTGTTTTGGGCGGAGAACAGGGAGGGAAATTGTTCTGTGATTGGTCGATCCCGTCAGCCTATGCCAGCATGAGCTGGGCTTGGCTGAGTTTACACCAATAGTGTAATTTTTCCCCTCATGGACTGAAGATTTAGAGGGAGAGAGAGCGAGCAGTGAGCTGTCTAGCTAGCTTGGCAGCCTGTTCTGTTTAGCTACTAAAGTCCAACACAGCAGCCTTAGAGGGAGAAAAATAAACTGCAGAGCAACGGCTGTTTGACTGAGGTAAGTGAAGCCTGAACAATGTGGGGGCAGTGAGGAGGTTTTAACACCGGGCTTAGCTGTGGAATTGTCTTGAACTGAATGGAGGGTAGAGACTGGGTCTGGTCAGACTGAGAGTTACTGGAGCTGTATGAGGCTGGAGGGGAGAAGGAGCTGAGCCACCCTAACCTCCCTCTGGAGGGGAGAAGGAGCTGAGCCACCCTAACCTCCCTCTGGAGGGGAGAAGGAGCTGAGCCACCCTAACCTCCCTCTGGAGGGGAGAAGGAGCTGAGCCACCCTAACCTCCCTCTGGAGGGGAGAAGGAGCTGAGCCACCCTAACCTCCCTCTGGAGGGGAGAAGGAGCTGAGCCACCCTAACCTCCCTCTGGAGGGGAGAAGGAGCTGAGCCACCCTAACCTCCCTCTGGAGGGGAGAAGGAGCTGAGCCACCCTAACCTCCCTCTGGAGGGGAGAAGGAGCTGAGCCACCCTAACCTCCCTCTGGAGGGGAGAAGGAGCTGAGCCACCCTAACCTCCCTCTGGAGGGGAGAAGGAGCTGAGCCACCCTAACCTCCCTCTGGAGGGGAGAAGGAGCTGAGCCACCCTAACCTCCCTCTGGAGGGGAGAAGGAGCTGGGCGCTGAGCCATTTTCCAGTGTTTGCTTTAGTCTGGAAAAGTTCCACACACAGCAAGACAAGGAGATGTGTGTTTGACCAGCCTTGTCATATACCATAGACTGTCCTGTCTGCATGTAGCCTCCAGTCTCCTGACAGTCTGAAGCTTCTGGAAGTTGTATGACTCTCTCTCTCTGTCTGACAGAGGAAAGGAAGTCATTTTCAGTTGGAGCTCTGGAATTTGGACTGTGGTGTAAGCAGCTTTGACTGACCCCTTGGCCCCCCTCCTTTCCTGGCATCTAGGCAGTTTTGGACGTTAGTAATCACCATAGCTGTTAGCTTACCTCCTCGTCCTTTCCCTGTCTGGGAAACAGAGTTCATGTATTCCTGATGGGTTAGTCAGTGTTTCTATTTGGGGACAGTGTTAATGTTGCCATGTTCTTTTCACCCAAGTGGAAGACTTTGTGTGTTTACCTCCATCTCCTCCAATTCCACGGTAACAGAATTATTCTGAGACTCACTTTAAAATGTATGCCAAACAAAAACCATTGATTGCAACGTTAATCAAACTCTATGCATGAGGACTACTCTTAAAGGCCCAGTGCAGTCAAAAATGTGATTGCCTGTGTTTTATATATATTTCCACACTATGAGGTTGGAAAAATACTGTGAAAATGTGAAAATTGCCCTTTTGGTGAAAGAGTTGTTTTGGTGGGATGGAGTTTTGGCTTGATGACATGGATGAGCTAAATTACACTGAACAACAATATAAATGCAACATGCATCAATTTCAAAGATTTTACTCATTTAAGGAAATCAGTCAATTGAAATACACTGCTCAAAAAAATAAAGGGAACACTTAAACAACACAATGTAACTCCAAGTCAATCACACTTCTGTGAAATCAAACTGTCCACTTAGAAAGCTACACTGATTGACAATAAATTTCACATGCTGTTGTGCAAATGGAATAGACAACAGGTGGAAATTATAGGCAATTAGCAAGACACCCCCAATAAAGGAGTGGTTCTGCAGGTGGTGACCACAGACCACTTCTCAGTTCCTATGCTTCCTGGCTGATGTTTTGGTCACTTTTGAATGCTGGCGGGGTTTTCACTCTAGTGGTAGCATGAGACGGAGTCTACAACCCACACAAGTGGCTCAGGTAGTGCAGCTCATCCAGGATGGCACATCAATGCGAACTGTGGCAAGAAGGTTTGCTGTGTCTGTCAGCGTAGTGTCCAGAGCATGGAGGCGCTACCAGGAGACAGGCCAGTACATCAGGAGACGTGGAGGAGGCCGTAGGAGGGCAACTTCCCAGCAGCAGGACCGCTACTTCTGCCTTTGTGCAAGGAGGAGCAGGAGGAGCACTGCCAGAGCCCTGCAAAATGACCTCCAGCAGGCCACAAATGTGCATGTGTCTGCTCAAACGGTCAGAAACAGACTCCATGAGGGTGGTATGAGGGCCCGACGTCCACAGGTGGGGGTTGTGCTTACAGCCCAACACCGTGCAGGACGTTTGGCATTTGCCAGAGAACACCAGGATTGGCAAATTCGCCACTGGCGCCCTGTGCTCTTCACAGATGAAAGCAGGTTCACACTGAGCACATGTGACAGACGTGACAGAGTCTGGAGACGCCGTGGAGAACGTTCTGCTGCCTGCAACATCCTCCAGCATGACCGGTTTGGCGATGGGTCAGTCATGGTGTGGGGTGGCATTTCTTTGGGGGGCCGCACAGCCCTCCATGTGCTCGCCAGAGGTAGCCTGACTGCCATTAGGTACCGAGATGAGATCCTCAGACCCCTTGTGAGACCATATGCTGGTGCGGTTGGCCCTGGGTTCCTCCTAATGCAAGACAATGCTAGACCTCATGTGGCTGGAGTGTGTCAGCAGTTCCTGCAAGAGGAAGGCATTGATGCTATGGACTGGCCCGCCCGTTCCCCAGACCTGAATCCAATTGAGCACATCTGGGACATCATGTCTTGCTCCATCCACCAACGCCACGTTGCACCACAGACTGTCCAGGAGTTGGCGGATGCTTTAGTCCAGGTCTGGGAGGAGATCCCTCAGGAGACCATCCGCCACCTCACCAGGAGCATGCCCAGGCATTGTAGGGAGGTCATACAGGCACGTGGAGGCCACACACACTACTGAGCCTCATTTTGACTTGTTTTAAGGACCTTACATCAAAGTTGGATCAGCCTGTAGTGTGGTTTTCCACTTTAGTTTTGAGTGTGACTCCAAATCCAGACCTCCATGGGTTGATAAATTTGATTTCCATTGATAATTTTTGTGTGATTTTGTTGTCAGCACATTCAACTATGTAAAGAAAAAAGTATTTAATAAGAATATTTCATTCATTAAGATCTAGGATGTGTTATTTTAGTGTTCCCTTAATTTTTTTGAGCAGTGTATATTCATTTGGTCCTAATCTATGGATTTCACGTGACTGGGAATACAGATATGACTCTGTTGGTCACAGATACCTTAAAAAAAAGGTAGGAGCGTGGATTAGATAACCAGTCAGTATCTGGTGTGACCACCATTTGCCTCATGCAGCATGACACATCTCCTTCACATAGAGTTGATCAGGCTGTTGATTGTGGCCTGTGGAATGATGCCCCACTCCTCTTCAATGGCTTTGTGAAGTTTCTCGATATTAGTGGGAACTAGAACACGCTGTCGTACACATTGATCCAGAGCATCCCAAACATGCTCAACGGGTGACATGTCTGGTGAGTGTGCAGGCCATGGAAGAATTGGGACATTTTCAGCTTCCAGGAATTGTGTCCAGATCCTTGTGACATGGGGCCGTGCATTATCATGCTGAAACATGAGGTGATGGTGGCGGATGAATGGCACGACAATGGACCTCAGGATCTCATCACGGTATCTCTGTGCATTCCAATTGCCATGTATAAAATGCAATTGTGTTGGTTGTCTGTAGCTTATGCCTGCCCATACCATAACCCCACCGCCACCATGGGGCACTCTGTTCACAACGTTGACATCAGCAAACCGCTCGCCCACACGATGTCATACACGCTGTCTGCCATCTGCCTGGTACAGTTGAAACTGGAATTCATCCGTGAAGAGCACACTTCTCCAGTGTGCCAGTGGCCATCGAAGGTGAGCATTTAACCACTGATGTCGGTTATGACACCGAACTGCAGTCAGGTCAATAACATTGGGGAGGACGACGAGCACACAGCTGAGCTTCTCGGAGATGGTTTCTGACAGTTTGTGTGGCCTTTTATTGTCCCCAGCACAAGGTGCACCTGTGTCATGGTCATGCTGTTTAACCAGCTTCTTGATATTCCACACCTGTCAGGTGGATTTATTATCTTGGCGAAGGATAAATGCTCACTAACAGGGATGTAAACACATTTGGCCACAACATTTGAGAGAAATCAGCTTTTTGTGAGGAACATTTCTGGGTTCTTTTATTTCAGCTCATGAAACATGGGACCAACACTTTACATGTTGCATTCATATTTTAGTTAGACCAATAAGAAAACGAGCTCCAAACATCTCTGCCAATATCAGATGGTTTTCAGTTTTCCCCTCCCCACTAAGACCACACGCAGACAGTCCTAGCTAAATTCTTGCATGAGACATTTCTCTTTGCTAAGAAGCAAATTTAGTTTCTTTTTAACAATTATAATTAATAACAATCACAGTAAGGTGCTTAATTGTTAAATGATTTGATATTGAGATCAAAACGGCTGCACCTTTAGTTCCACTAAACGTTTTACAACATTTACCTGAAGTGCATTTTACTGCTGCTGTTGAATTAGTTGTTACTTTTATTTTAAATGTTTTACTTATTCTATTATTTGTTGGTTAAGGGCTTGTAAGTAAGCATTTCACTGTGAGGTCTACCTACACCTGTTGTATTCAGCATTTCACTGTGAGGTCTACTACACCTGTTGTATTCAGCATTTCACTGTGAGGTCTACTACACCTGTTGTATTCAGCATTTCACTGTAAGGTCTACTACACCTGTTGTATTCAGCATTTCACTGTAAGGTCTACTACACCTGTTGTATTCAGCATTTCACAGTAAGGTCTACTACACCTGTTGTATTCAGCATTTCACTGTGAGGTCTACTACACCTGTTGTATTCAGCATTTCACTGTAAGGTCTACTACACCTGTTGTATTCAGCATTTCACTGTAAGGTCTACTACACCTGTTGTATTCAGCATTTCACTGTAAGGTCTACTACACCTGTTGTATTCAGCATTTCACTGTAAGGTCTACTACACCTGTTGTATTCAGCATTTCACTGTAAGGTCTACTACACCTGTTGTATTCAGCATTTCACTGTGAGGTCTACTACACCTGTTGTATTCAGCATTTCACTGTGAGGTCTACCTACACCTGTTGTATTCAGCATTTCACTGTGAGGTCTACCTACACCTGTTGTATTCAGCATTTCACTGTGAGGTCTACTACACCTGTTGTATTCAGCATTTCACTGTGAGGTCTACTACACCTGTTGTATTCAGCATTTCACTGTAAGGTCTACTACACCTGTTGTATTCAGCATTTCACTGTAAGGTCTACTACACCTGTTGTATTCAGCATTTCACTGTGAGGTCTACTACACCTGTTGTATTCAGCATTTCACTGTGAGGTCTACTACACCTGTTGTATTCAGCATTTCACTGTGAGGTCTACTGCACCTGTTGTATTCAGCATTTCACTGTAAGGTCTACTACACCTGTTGTATTCAGCATTTCACTGTAAGGTCTACTACACCTGTTGTATTCAGCATTTCACTGTAAGGTCTACTACACCTGTTGTATTCAGCATTTCACTGTAAGGTCTACTACACCTGTTATATTCAGCATTTCACTGTGAGGTCTACTACACCTGTTGTATTCAGCATTTCACTGTGAGGTCTACTACACCTGTTGTATTCAGCATTTCACTGTAAGGTCTACTACACCTGTTGTATTCAGCATTTCACTGTAAGGTCTACTACACCTGTTGTATTCAGCATTTCACTGTAAGGTCTACTACACCTGTTGTATTCAGCATTTCACTGTAAGGTCTACTACACCTGTTATATTCAGCATTTCACTGTGAGGTCTACTACACCTGTTGTATTCAGCATTTCACTGTAAGGTCTACTACACCTGTTGTATTCAGCATTTCACTGTGAGGTCTACTACACCTGTTGTATTCAGCATTTCACTGTGAGGTCTACTACACCTGTTGTATTCAGCATTTCACTGTGAGGTCTACTACACCTGTTGTATTCAGCATTTCACTGTAAGGTCTGCTACACCTGTTGTATTCAGCATTTCACTGTAAGGTCTACTACACCTGTTGTATTCAGCATTTCACTGTAAGGTCTACTACACCTGTTGTATTCAGCATTTCACAGTAAGGTCTACTACACCTGTTGTATTCAGCATTTCACTGTGAGGTCTACTACACCTGTTGTATTCAGCATTTCACTGTAAGGTCTACTACACCTGTTGTATTCAGCATTTCACTGTAAGGTCTACTACACCTGTTGTATTCAGCATTTCACTGTAAGGTCTACTACACCTGTTGTATTCAGCATTTCACTGTAAGGTCTACTACACCTGTTGTATTCAGCATTTCACTGTGAGGTCTACTACAGCTGTTGTATTCAGCATTTCACTGTGAGGTCTACTACACCTGTTGTATTCAGCATTTCACTGTGAAGTCTACTACACCTGTTGTATTCAGCATTTCACTGTGAGGTCTACTACACCTGTTGTATTCAGCATTTCACTGTGAGGTCTACCTACACCTGTTGTATTCAGCATTTCACTGTGAGGTCTACTACACCTGTTGTATTCAGCATTTCACTGTGAGGTCTACTACACCTGTTGTATTCAGCATTTCACTGTAAGGTCTACTACACCTGTTGTATTCAGCATTTCACTGTGAGGTCTACTACACCTGTTGTATTCAGCATTTCACTGTGAGGTCTACTACACCTGTTGTATTCAGCATTTCACTGTGAGGTCTACTACACCTGTTGTATTCAGCATTTCACTGTGAGGTCTACTACACCTGTTGTATTCAGCATTTCACTGTAAGGTATACTACACCTGTTGTATTCAGCATTTCACTGTGAGGTCTACTACACCTGTTGTATTCAGCATTTCACTGTAAGGTCTACTACACCTGTTGTATTCAGCATTTCACTGTAAGGTCTACTACACCTGTTGTATTCAGCATTTCACTGTAAGGTCTACTACACCTGTTGTATTCAGCATTTCACTGTGAGGTCTACTACACCTGTTGTATTCAGCATTTCACTGTGAGGTCTACCTACACCTGTTGTATTCAGCATTTCACTGTGAGGTCTACCTACACCTGTTGTATTCAGCATTTCACTGTGAGGTCTACTACACCTGTTGTATTCAGCATTTCACTGTGAGGTCTACTACACCTGTTGTATTCAGCATTTCACTGTAAGGTCTACTACACCTGTTGTATTCAGCATTTCACTGTAAGGTCTACTACACCTGTTGTATTCAGCATTTCACTGTAAGGTCTACTACACCTGTTGTATTCAGCATTTCACTGTGAGGTCTACTACACCTGTTGTATTCAGCATTTCACTGTAAGGTCTACTACACCTGTTGTATTCAGCATTTCACTGTGAGGTCTACTACACCTGTTGTATTCAGCATTTCACTGTGAGGTCTACTACACCTGTTGTATTCAGCATTTCACTGTAAGGTCTACACCTGTTGTATTCAGCATTTCACTGTAAGGTCTACTACACCTGTTGTATTCAGCATTTCACTGTGAGGTCTACTACACCTGTTGTATTCAGCATTTCACTGTGAGGTCTACTACACCTGTTGTATTCAGCATTTCACTGTAAGGTCTACTACACCTGTTGTATTCAGCATTTCACTGTGAGGTCTACTACACCTGTTGTATTCAGCATTTCACTGTAAGGTCTACTACACCTGTTGTATTCAGCATTTCACTGTGAGGTCTACTACACCTGTTGTATTCAGCATTTCACTGTGAGGTCTACTACACCTGTTGTATTCAGCATTTCACTGTGAGGTCTACTACACCTGTTGTATTCAGCATTTCACTGTAAGGTCTACTACACCTGTTGTATTCAGCATTTCACTGTGAGGTCTACTACACCTGTTGTATTCAGCATTTCACTGTGAGGTCTACTACACCTGTTGTATTCAGCATTTCACTGTGAGGTCTACTACACCTGTTGTATTCAGCATTTCACTGTAAGGTCTACTACACCTGTTGTATTCAGCATTTCACAGTAAGGTCTACTACACCTGTTGTATTCAGCATTTCACTGTGAGGTCTACTACACCTGTTGTATTCAGCATTTCACTGTAAGGTCTACTACACCTGTTGTATTCAGCATTTCACTGTAAGGTCTACTACACCTGTTGTATTCAGCATTTCACTGTAAGGTCTACTACACCTGTTGTATTCAGCATTTCACTGTAAGGTCTACTACACCTGTTGTATTCAGCATTTCACTGTGAGGTCTACTACACCCGTTGTATTCAGCATTTCACTGTGAGGTCTACTACACCTGTTGTATTCAGCATTTCACTGTGAAGTCTACTACACCTGTTGTATTCAGCATTTCACTGTGAGGTCTACTACACCTGTTGTATTCAGCATTTCACTGTAAGGTCTACTACACCTGTTGTATTCAGCATTTCACTGTGAGGTCTACTACACCTGTTGTATTCAGCATTTCACGTTAAGGTCTATTACACCTGTTGTATTCAGCATTTCACTGTGAGGTCTACTACACCTGTTGTATTCAGCATTTCACTGTAAGGTCTACTACACCTGTTGTATTCAGCATTTCACGTTAAGGTCTATTACACCTGTTGTATTCAGCATTTCACTGTGAGGTCTACTACACCTGTTGTATTCAGCATTTCACTGTGAGGTCTACCTACACCTGTTGTATTCAGCATTTCACTGTGAGGTCTACTACACCTGTTGTATTCAGCATTTCACTGTGAGGTCTACTACACCTGTTGTATTCAGCATTTCACTGTGAGGTCTACTACACCTGTTGTATTCAGCATTTCACTGTAAGGTCTACACCTGTTGTATTCAGCATTTCACTGTGAGGTCTACTACACCTGTTGTATTCAGCATTTCACTGTGAGGTCTACTACACCTGTTGTATTCAGCATTTCACTGTAAGGTCTACTACACCTGTTGTATTCAGCATTTCACTGTAAGGTCTACTACACCTGTTGTATTCAGCATTTCACTGTGAGGTCTACTACACCTGTTGTATTCAGCATTTCACTGTGAGGTCTACTACACCTGTTGTATTCAGCATTTCACTGTGAGGTCTACTACACCTGTTGTATTCAGCATTTCACTGTGAGGTCTACTACACCTGTTGTATTCAGCATTTCACTGTAAGGTCTACTACACCTGTTGTATTCAGCATTTCACTGTGAGGTCTACTACACCTGTTGTATTCAGCATTTCACTGTAAGGTCTACTACACCTGTTGTATTCAGCATTTCACTGTAAGGTCTACTACACCTGTTGTATTCAGCATTTCACTGTGAGGTCTACTACACCCGTTGTATTCAGCATTTCACTGTGAGGTCTACTACACCTGTTGTATTCAGCATTTCACTGTGAAGTCTACTACACCTGTTGTATTCAGCATTTCACTGTGAGGTCTACTACACCTGTTGTATTCAGCATTTCACTGTGAGGTCTACCTACACCTGTTGTATTCAGCATTTCACTGTAAGGTCTACTACACCTGTTGTATTCAGCATTTCACTGTAAGGTCTACTACACCTGTTGTATTCAGCATTTCACTGTGAGGTCTACTACACCTGTTGTATTCAGCATTTCACTGTAAGGTCTACTACACCTGTTGTATTCAGCATTTCACTGTGAGGTCTACTACACCTGTTGTATTCAGCATTTCACTGTGAGGTCTACTACACCTGTTGTATTCAGCATTTCACTGTAAGGTCTACTACACCTGTTGTATTCAGCATTTCACTGTAAGGTCTACTACACCTGTTGTATTCAGCATTTCACTGTGAGGTCTACTACACCTGCTGTATTCAGCATTTCACTGTAAGGTCTACTACACCTGTTGTATTCAGCATTTCACTGTGAGGTCTACTACACCTGTTGTATTCAGCATTTCACTGTAAGGTCTACTACACCTGTTGTATTCAGCATTTCACTGTAAGGTCTACCTACACCTGTTGTATTCAGCATTTCACTGTAAGGTCTACTACACCTGTTGTATTCAGCATTTCACTGTAAGGTCTACTACACCTGTTGTATTCAGCATTTCACTGTGAGGTCTACTACACCTGTTATATTCAGCATTTCACTGTGAGGTCTACTACACCTGTTGTATTCAGCATTTCACTGTGAGGTCTACTACACCTGTTGTATTCAGCATTTCACGTTAAGGTCTATTACACCTGTTGTATTCAGCATTTCACTGTGAGGTCTACTACACCTGTTGTATTCAGCATTTCACTGTAAGGTCTACTACACCTGTTGTATTCAGCATTTCACGTTAAGGTCTATTACACCTGTTGTATTCAGCATTTCACTGTGAGGTCTACTACACCTGTTGTATTCAGCATTTCACTGTGAGGTCTACCTACACCTGTTGTATTCAGCATTTCACTGTGAGGTCTACTACACCTGTTGTATTCAGCATTTCACTGTGAGGTCTACTACACCTGTTGTATTCAGCATTTCACTGTGAGGTCTACTACACCTGTTGTATTCAGCATTTCACTGTAAGGTCTACACCTGTTGTATTCAGCATTTCACTGTGAGGTCTACTACACCTGTTGTATTCAGCATTTCACTGTGAGGTCTACTACACCTGTTGTATTCAGCATTTCACTGTAAGGTCTACTACACCTGTTGTATTCAGCATTTCACTGTAAGGTCTACTACACCTGTTGTATTCAGCATTTCACTGTGAGGTCTACTACACCTGTTGTATTCAGCATTTCACTGTGAGGTCTACTACACCTGTTGTATTCAGCATTTCACTGTGAGGTCTACTACACCTGTTGTATTCAGCATTTCACTGTGAGGTCTACTACACCTGTTGTATTCAGCATTTCACTGTAAGGTCTACTACACCTGTTGTATTCAGCATTTCACTGTGAGGTCTACTACACCTGTTGTATTCAGCATTTCACTGTGAGGTCTACTACACCTGTTGTATTCAGCATTTCACTGTAAGGTCTACTACACCTGTTGTATTCAGCATTTCACTGTGAGGTCTACTACACCTGTTGTATTCAGCATTTCACTGTGATGTCTACTACACCTGTTGTATTCAGCATTTCACTGTGAGGTCTACTACACCTGTTGTATTCAGCATTTCACTGTGATGTGTCATACAATTTTGATTTGATTCAAAGTTTGATAACAGAATGACGGTCGGTGTTGTTTATGTCCACATTCTGTTACCAACAGGATGACGGTCGGCCCTGTTTATGTCCACATTCTGTTACCAACAGAATGACGGTCGGCCCTGTTTATGTCCACATTCTGTTACCAACAGAATGACGGTCGGTGTTGTTTATGTCCACATTCTGTTACCAACAGAATGACGGTCGGTGCTGTTTATGTCCACATTCTGTTACCAACAGGATGACGGTCGGCCCTGTTTATGTCCACATTCTGTTACCAACAGAATGACGGTCGGTGCTATTTATGTCCACATTCTGTTACCAACAGGATGACGGTCGGCCCTGTTTATGTCCACATTCTGTTACCAACAGAATGACGGTTGGTGTTGTTTATGTCCACATTCTGTTACCAACAGAATGACGGTCGGTGCTATTTATGTCCACATTCTGTTACCAACAGAATGACGGTCGGTGCTGTTTATGTCCACATTCTGTTACCAACAGAATGACGGTCGGTGTTGTTTATGTCCACATTCTGTTACCAACAGAATGACGGTCGGTGCTATTTATGTCCACATTCTGTTACCAACAGGATGACGGTCGGCCCTGTTTATGTCCACATTCTGTTACCAACAGGATGACGGTCGGCCCTGTTTATGTCCACATTCTGTTACCAACAGGATGACGGTCGGCCCTGTTTATGTCCACATTCTGTTACCAACAGAATGACGGTCGGTGCTGTTTATGCCGACATTCTGTTACCAAACTTTGCATCTGCACTGTTCTTCAAGTTAATGTGTTTTTGTCACATTTTCTGTGGAAATTGTTAGAAGTAGTCCTTGTGCATAGAGTATGGTTTGTTTAACGTTGCAATCATTGGTTTTCGTTTTGAAATCGTGGAATTGCCCCCCTCTCACTCCCACCTCTTCTTTGTCCTCTCCTCTCTCCCCCTCCCCTCCTCCCTCTCTCCCCTTCCTCTCCTCCCTCTCTCCCCTTCCTCTCCTCCCTCTCTCCCCTTCCTCTCCTCCCTCTCTCCCCTTCCCCTCCTCCCTCTCTCCACCTATCCCCTCCTCCCTCTCTCCACCTATCCCCTCCTCCCTCTCTCCACCTATCCCCTCCTCCCTCTCTCCCCCTCCTCCCTCTCTCCCCCTCCTCTCCTCTCTCCCCTTCCCCTCCTCCCTCTCTTCCCCTCCTCCCTCTCTCCCCCTCCTCCCTCTCTCCCCCTCCTCCCTCTCTCCCCTTCCCCTCCTCCCTCTCTCCCCCTCCTCTCTTCCCTCTCTCTCCCCCTCCTCTCTTCCCTCTCTCCCCCTCCTCTCTCAGCCTATCTCCCGTTGGTGTTCTGTAAACTGCTGGATTTGATTAGTGTGTGTTCTACTTTTGTTCATTCCCTGTCGCCAGAACACAATGTACTAAAACGACTTTAAAACAGCGTACAGATGAACTAACGTCAACGATGGCATGCTTTACCAATGTTTACTGCAGCTTGTTGATTGTCTTAGAAAAGGCCCAGAAATGGTGAGTGTGTATAACATTAATATATATATATCATATAACAACACCGTTATAACATAGTTTCAGCCTGACTCAACCTCTCCTCAGTAAAATAATTAGCTCCCTCTCTCTCTCCCTCGCTCTCTTTCCCTCCCTCTCTCTCTTTCTCTCTTTCCCTCCCTCTCTCTCTTTCTCTCTTTCCCTCCCTCTCTCTCTTTCTCTCTTTCCCTCCCTCTCCCTCTCTCTCTCTTTCTCTTTCCCTCCCTCTCTCTCTCCCTCTCCCTCCCTCTCCCTCTCCCTCTCGCTCTCACTCTCCCTCTCGCTCTCGCTCTTTCTCGCTCTCGCTCTTTCTCTCTCCCTCTCCCTCTCCCTCTCCCCCTCCCCCTCCCCCTCCCCCTCTCTCTCGCTCTCTCTCGCTCTCTCTCTCTCTCATTCCCTTCCTCGCTCTTTTTCCCTCTCTCTCTCTTCTCTCTCTTTCTCTCTTTCTCTTTCCCTCCCTCTCTCTTCTCTCTCTTTCTCTCTTTCTCTTTCCCTCCCTCTCTCTCGCTCTCTCTCCCTCTCTCTCTCTTTCTCTCTCTCCCTCGCTCTCTTTCCCTCTCTCTCCCTCGCTCTCTTTCCCTCTCTCTTTCTCTCTTTCCCTCCCTCTCTCTCTCTCTCTTTCTATCTCTCTCTTTCTCTCTCTCTCTCTCTCTCTCTCTCTCTCTCTCTCGCTCTCATACCTCGCTGGCAGAAGTATGTGAAACAGTTTATTGGTGTTTGAACCTGTAGCAGTGATTGTCTGTTGGGGATTGTACACCTAAACGTGCACCATTACCTGACACATGGTCTGAACTTGGTCCTGGTCAAAAGTAGAGCACTATATAAAATAAAAGTGGTCACAGAAACAGATATGCAGGTGATATAGCAGGTGTAGCAAAATGCTTATGTTATTACTGTAGAATGTCTAGCAAATACAGAAATAATCAACCAATCTAATACAAGAAATCAAGCGATTAACAATCCAAGTAGATATATTAGAGTGAGCTATGTGGAGAGTACAGCTATGTGGAGAGTACAGCTATGTGGAGAGTACAGCTATGTGGAGAGTACAGCTATGTGGAGAGTACAGCTATGTGGAGAGTACAGCTATGTGGAGAGTACAGCTATGTGGAGAGTACAGCTATGTGGAGAGTACAGCTATGTGGAGAGTACAGCTATGTGGAGAGTACAGCTATGTGGAGAGTACAGCTATGTGGAGAGTACAGCTATGTGGAGAGTACAGCTATGTGGAGAATACAGCTCTGTGGAGAGTACAGCTCTGTGGAGAGTACAGCTCTGTGGAGAGTACAGCTCTGTGGAGAGTACAGCTCTGTGGAGAATACAGCTCTGTGGAGAATACAGCTCTGTGGAGAGTACAGCTCTGTGGAGAATACAGCTATGTGGAAGTCGGAAGTTTACATACACCTTAGCCAAATACATGTAAACTCAGTTTTTCACAATTCCTGACGATTCTTTTCACGATTCCTTAATCCTAGTAAAAATGCCCTGTCTAAGGTCAGTTAGGGTCACCACTTTCTTTTAAGAATGTGAAATGTCAGAATAATAGTAGAGAGAATGATTTATTTCAGATTGTATTTATTTCATCACATTCCCAGTGGGTCAGAAGTTTACATACACTCAATTAGTATTTGGTAGCATTGCCTTTAAATTGCTTAACTTGGGTCAAATGTTTCGGGTAGCCTTCCACAAGCTTCCCACAATAAGTTGGGTAAATTTTGGCCCATTCCTCCTGACAGAGCTGGTGTAACTGAGTCAGGTTTGTAGGCCTCCTTGCTCGCACACTTTTTCAGTTCTGCCCACACATTTTCTATAAGATTGAGGTCAGGGCTTTGTGACGGCCTCTCCAATACCTTGACTTTGTTGTCCTTAAGCCATTTTGCCACAACTTTGGAAGTATGCTTGGGGTCATTGTCCATTTGGAAGACCCTTTTGCGACCAAGCTTTAACTTCCTGACTGATGTCTTGAGATGTTGCTTCAATATATCCACATAATTTTCCTACCTCATGATGCCATCTATTTTGTGAAGTGCACCAGTCCCTCCTGCTGCAAAGCACCCCCACAACATGATGCTGCCACCCCCGTGCTTCACGGTTGGGATGGTGTTCATCAGCTTGCAAGCCTCCCCCTTTTTCCTCCAACCATAACGATGGTCATTATGGCCAAACAGTTCTATTTTTGTTTCATCAGACCAGAGGACATTTCTCTAAAGTACGATCTTTGTCCCCATGTCCAGTTGCAAACCGTAGTCTGGCTTTTTAATGGAGGTTTTGGAGCAGTGGCTTCTTCCTTGCTGAGTGGCCTTTCAGGTTTTGTCAATATAGGACTCGTTTTACTGTTGATATAGATACTTTTGTACCTGTTTCCTCCAGCATCTTCACAAGGTCCTTTGCTGCTGTTCTGGGATTGGTTTGCACTTTTCGCACCAAAGTACATTCATCTCTAGGAGACAGAACGATGGCTGTGTGGTCCCAAGGTGTTTATACTTGCGTACTATTGTTTGTAGAGATGAACGTGGTACCTTCAGACGTTTGGAAATTGCTCCCAAGGATGAACCAGACTTGTGGAGGTCTACAATTTCTTTTCTGAGGTCTTGGCTGATTTCTTTATATTTTGCCATGATGTCAAGCAAAGAGGCACTGAGTTCGAAGGTAGGCCTTGAAATACATCCACAGGTACACCTCCAATTGACTGAGATGATGTCAATTAACCTATCAGAAGCTTCTAAAGCCATGACATCATTTTCTGGAATTTCCCAAGCTGTTTAAAGGCACAGTCAACTTAGTGTATGTAAACTTCTGACCCACTGGAATTGTGATAAGGTGAATTATAAGTGAAATAATCTGTCTGTAAACATTTGTTGGAACAATTACTTGTGTCATGCACAAAGTAGATGTCCTAACCGACTTGCCAAAGCTGTAGTTTGTTAACAAGAAATTTGTGGAGTGGTTGAAAAACGATTTTTAAAGACTCCAACCTAAGTGTATGTAAACTTCCGACTTCAACTTTACATGGGGCATCAGACTCAAGGTGCAGGGCAGAGTACTTGGGAGGTAGCCGGCAAGTGATGGCTGTTCAACAGTCTGATGGTGATAGAAGCTGTTCAACAGTCTGATGGTGATAGAAGCTGTTCAACAGTCTGATGGTCTGGTAATAGAAGCTGTTCAACAGTCTGATGGTCTGGTAATAGAAGCTGTTCAACAGTCTGATGGTAATAGAAGCTGTTCAACAGTCTGATGGTAATAGAAGCTGTTCAACAGTCTGATGGTGATAGAAGCTGTTCAACAGTCTGATGGTGATAGAAGCTGTTCAACAGTCTGATGGTGATAGAAGCTGTTCAACAGTCTGATGGTGATAGAAGCTGTTCAACAGTCTGATGGTGATAGAAGCAGTTCAACAGTCTGATGGTGATAGAAGCTGTTCAACAGTCTGATGGTACTAGAAGCTGTTCAACAGTCTGATGGTGATAGAAGCAGTTCAACAGTCTGATGGTACTAGAAGCTGTTCAACAGTCTGATGGTGATAGAAGCTGTTCAACAGTCTGATGGTGATAGAAGCAGTTCAACAGTCTGATGGTACTAGAAGCTGTTCAACAGTCTGATGGTGATAGAAGCAGTTCAACAGACTGATGGTAATAGAAGCTGTTCAACAGTCTGATGGTGATAGAAGCTGTTCAACAGTCTGATGGTGATAGAAGCAGTTCAACAGTCTGATGGTACTAGAAGCTGTTCAACAGTCTGATGGTGATAGAAGCTGTTCAACAGTCTGATGGTAATAGAAGCTGTTCAACAGTCTGATGGTGATAGAAGCTGTTCAACAGTCTGATGGTGATAGAAGCAGTTCAACAGACTGATGGTAATAGAAGCTGTTCAACAGTCTGATGGTGATAGAAGCTGTTCAACAGTCTGATGGTAATAGAAGCTGTTCAACAGTCTGATGGCCTGGTGATAGAAGCTGTTCAACAGTCTGATGGTGATAGAAGCAGTTCAACAGACTGATGGTAATAGAAGCAGTTCAACAGTCTGATGGTAATAGAAGCTGTTCAACAGTCTGATGGTGATAGAAGCTGTTCAACAGTCTGATGGTAATAGAAGCTGTTCAACAGTCTGATGGTAATAGAAGCTGTTCAACAGTCTGATGGTGATAGAAGCTGTTCAACAGTCTGATGGTAATAGAAGCTGTTCAACAGTCTGATGGTAATAGAAGCTGTTCAACAGTCTGATGGTAATAGAAGCTGTTCAACAGTCTGATGGTAATAGAAGCTGTTCAACAGTCTGATGGTGATAGAAGCTGTTCAACAGTCTGATGGTGATAGAAGCTGTTCAACAGTCTGATGGTGATAGAAGCTGTTCAACAGTCTGATGGTGATAGAAGCAGTTCAACAGTCTGATGGTGATAGAAGCAGTTCAACAGACTGATGGTAATAGAAGCAGTTCAACAGACTGATGGTAATAGAAGCTGTTCAACAGTCTGATGGTGATAGAAGCTGTTCAACAGTCTGATGGTGATAGAAGCTGTTCAACAGTCTGATGGTAATAGAAGCTGTTCAACAGTCTGATGGTGATAGAAGCTGTTCAACAGTCTGATGGTGATAGAAGCTGTTCAACAGTCTGATGGTGATAGAAGCAGTTCAACAGTCTGATGGTAATAGAAGCTGTTCATCAGTCTGATGGTGATAGAAGCTGTTCAACAGTCTGATGGTAATAGAAGCTGTTCAACAGTCTGATGGTAATAGAAGCTGTTCAACAGTCTGATGGCCTGGTGATAGAAGCTGTTCAACAGTCTGATGGCCTGGTGATAGAAGCTGTTCAACAGTCTGATGGTGATAGAAGCTGTTCAACAGTCTGATGGTAATAGAAGCTGTTCAACAGTCTGATGGTAATAGAAGCAGTTCAACAGACTGATGGTAATAGAAGCTGTTCAACAGTCTGATGGTAATAGAAGCAGTTCAACAGACTGATGGTAATAGAAGCTGTTCAACAGTCTGATGGTAATAGAAGCTGTTCAACAGTCTGATGGCCTGGTGATAGAAGCTGTTCAACAGTCTGATGGTGATAGAAGCTGTTCAACAGTCTGATGGTAATAGAAGCTGTTCAACAGTCTGATGGCCTGGTGATAGAAGCTGTTCAACAGTCTGATGGTAATAGAAGCTGTTCAACAGTCTGATGGTAATAGAAGCTGTTCAACAGACTGATGGTAATAGAAGCTGTTCAACAGTCTGATGGTGATAGAAGCTGTTCAACAGTCTGATGGTAATAGAAGCTGTTCAACAGTCTGATGGTAATAGAAGCTGTTCAACAGTCTGATGGTAATAGAAGCTGTTCAACAGTCTGATGGTAATAGAAGCTGTTCAACAGTCTGATGGTGATAGAAGCTGTTCAACAGTCTGATGGTAATAGAAGCTGTTCAACAGTCTGATGGTAATAGAAGCTGTTCAACAGTCTGATGGTGATAGAAGCAGTTCAACAGACTGATGGTAATAGAAGCAGTTCAACAGTCTGATAGTGATAGAAGCTGTTCAACAGTCTGATGGTAATAGAAGCTGTTCAACAGTCTGATGGTGATAGAAGCAGTTCAACAGTCTGATGGTACTAGAAGCTGTTCAACAGTCTGATGGTGATAGAAGCTGTTCAACAGTCTGATGGTGATAGAAGCTGTTCAACAGTCTGATGGTAATAGAAGCTGTTCAACAGTCTGATGGTAATAGAAGCAGTTCAACAGTCTGATGGTAATAGAAGCTGTTCAACAGTCTGATGGTAATAGAAGCTGTTCAACAGTCTGATGGTAATAGAAGCTGTTCAACAGTCTGATGGTAATAGAAGCTGTTCAACAGTCTGATGGTAATAGAAGCAGTTCAACAGACTGATGGTAATAGAAGCTGTTCAACAGTCTGATGGTAATAGAAGCAGTTCAACAGTCTGATGGTGATAGAAGCTGTTCAACAGTCTGATGGTAATAGAAGCTGTTCAACAGACTGATGGTGATAGAAGCTGTTCAACAGTCTGATGGTGATAGAAGCTGTTCAACAGTCTGATGGTAATAGAAGCTGTTCAACAGTCTGATGGTGATAGAAGCAGTTCAACAGTCTGATGGTAATATTTGAATATATAACAGTCTGAATATAATATGTTCTTCTCATAGAGAGGAGTGTTAATGTTCTTCTCATAGAGAGGAGTGTTAATGTTCTTCTCTTCTTCTCATAGAGAGAGGAGTGTTAATGTTCTTCTCATAGAGAGGAGTGTTAATGTTCTTCTCATAGAGAGAGGAGTGTTAATGTTCTTCTCATAGAGAGAGGAGTGTTAATGTTCTTCTCATAGAGAGAGGAGTGTTAATGTTCTTCTCTTCTTCTCATAGAGAGAGGAGTGTTAATGTTCTTCTCTTCTTCTCATAGAGAGGAGTGTTAATGTTCTTCTCATAGAGAGAGGAGTGTTAATGTTCTTCTCATAGAGAGAGGAGTGTTAATGTTCTTCTCTTCTTCTCATAGAGAGGAGTGTTAATGTTCTTCTCATAGAGAGAGGAGTGTTAATGTTCTTCTCTTCTTCTCATAGAGAGGAGTGTTAATGTTCTTCTCATAGAGAGAGGAGTGTTAATGTTCTTCTCTTCTTCTTATAGAGAGGGGAGAGAGGTCTGTCAGCAGCAGTACTGAGGCCACACCCCCATATGGCTACCAGCTAGACCTGGACTTCCTGAAGTATGTGGACGACATACAGCGTGGCAACACCATCAAGAGGCTGAACATCCAGCGGAAAGCCAGGCCTGTCCGGCCGGCGGTGGAGCCCGTGCCCAGGGGAGGTTGCTCTGGTGGGGGAGGTGAGTACAGTGGGCAGGGCCATGCTGAATGGACCTCCACAGGCTCCCTACCCTCCTCCAGTGAAGAGGCACAGCAGAGTCCCCTCTTCTACCCCTCCCCACAGCATCACCCTCCCCCCACCCTGATTTACCACGCCCATGCCCCTCTCCCGTCCTGTGAGCCTCCCCTTCCTCCCCTACCCCCCGAGGGCTACCTGAGCCTCCCCGCCGAACCCCCTCAACGGCCCCAGCCCCCCTCTCCGTGGGAGCCTCCCCTCCTCAACCCCCAGGTTGAGAAGACCCTGATGGAGACGAGGAGGAGGTTAGAACAGGATCGCCTCCTCATGCAGCCCCCCTCCCCCTCCGGACCCCCAAGCCCTGCTCCTCGCCACCGCCTGGCGTCCTTCGGAGGGATGGGAGGGTCCAGCACCTCCCTGTTCTCCCCTAGCACCCCCCAGTCCCTGCTGCCCAACGGGGGTGGAGGTAGTGGAGAGTACAACCCCTACTACACTTCCATGGGTTCCTCTATCCACCACAGCCCCATGTCCTCAGGCATGACCACGCCGGCCAGCAACGTGTCTCCGCTCCACCTGCAGCACATCCGGGAGCAGATGGTGGTGGCCCTGCGGAGGCTGAAGGAGCTCGAGGAGAAGGTGAAGATCATACCTGTCCTGCAGGTGAAGATAGCCGTGCTGCAGGAGGAGAAGAGACAGATGACCTGTCAGAAGAACCAGAGGCTGGGGGTGGGGGGGGGGTTCAGGAAGAGGTCCTATAGCGTGGGCAGTGCTGACCAGCTGGACCCCCAGACACATACCCTGCAGACCCAGGAGCTGCACATCATGGAGCCAGAGGGCCAGGAGGGTCAGGGCCATAGTCAGAGTACCAAGGGGATGGAGGAGTTCAGGAGGCTGGCTGCAGAGGTCCGAGCCCTGGGGGCGAACAGCCAGGAGCAAGGCTCTCACCAGGCCAGGCAGACCCAGACCCACAATAACAACAACCAGCTCACCTCCACGGCAGTCGGCCCAGATGAGAACATGAACGACGCCACGGTGGTCGCCCAGAGGAAGTCGCCGGTGATGACGACGGTACAACAACTACACTTCTACCGTGACGTCGGAATGGCGACGGAGCAGCGTGAGACGCGCAGTGCTGGGACGGGCGTGACGGAAGCCATGTTGGGCGTGACCAGCGAGGTGGAGGCAGAGTTAGACTTGCAGCAGCAGACCATCGAGGCCCTGAAGGAGAAGATCTACCGGCTAGAGGTGGACCTGAGAGAGACCACCCACCTGATGGAGATGTCCAAGCTGAAGCTAGAGCTGCAGGCCGCTGGGGGAGCCAATAGGAAGAGGGCTGATAAAGGCTGCCAGGTGCGGCCAGACACCTACAGCATGGCCTGCCAGGCGCGGCCAGACACCCAGAGCACTGGCTCAGAGACCTGGAGAGTCCAGACAAACAGCCAGGGAGTGGGGAACCATCTAGAGACCAGCCATGCCTCCACAGGAGAGACCCTCCACACTGTAGGGGTAGGGGTGTCCTGTCAACCCAGCCTGAGACACACTGCTTCGGGACCTGACCTGCCTATGGAGAGATGGCTGGTGCAGGAGAGGGTAGAGGTGCAGGACCAGTGTGTGGGTAGGCAGTTGGAGGTGTGTGACCAGGGGGTGGGGGTGGAGGTGGGGCTGTGTGACCAGGGGGTGAACACTGATGAGGAAGTAGACAGTCTAGAGCTGTGTAAGTCCCGGGAGACAGTGGCCAGGGAGAGGGAGAGCAGGTCGGTGGGCGTTGAGGAGTGTTCTAGAGACGTCGCTGTCAGACAGCTGGGGACTAACCCTGTCCTGGGCGCCACCACGGACTCTGCTGTCATGGTAACCCCGGACACAGCCTCCCAATACACCAGCACCCTACTGGAGACCGCTAGCCAACACACCAACACAGAGACAGTGGTGCTAGCTGACGGCTGTACCAACACTGCCCTGGTTCACACTGCTGAGAAACACACCAGCACGCTAACCAATCACACAAGGACTGTCGCTGTGGGCGAGGGGCTGGTCAAAGACCCACAGACCGTTCCCAAAACCAGGTACTTTTTCAATTAGATTCATTTAACAATTTAACAACACAATTTAACCACATGTGGATATAATACAATATATTTTAAATCATGTTTTTTGAACACATAAAAGTGTAATAAAATGTTTCTATTGTGGTCGTTCTTAGGTCTATTGCCGTGGGAAACACAGCGGAGAGAGACGGCAGTCCAGAGGAGGCATGGTCGGCCCAGACCAAAGAAGTGGGCGTCGGCCTGGTCGGCATCCACACCAACTTCCTGGTCGGCCTGAAGACCCGGAACATTGCCTGTGGCCCCTCCCACCTGGACGGAACCGCTGTTGCCGAGGAGACCATTGCCGTGACGACTGTTGTACCACCCCAGGCCCAGGCCATACCACCACCCCAGCAGGTGGAGGGGGGGGCAGGACTAGACCACTACATAGAGAGGCTTCAGAAGCTACTTCAGGAACAACAGATGCTGTTGACTGAGAACTACAGTGAGCTAGCGGATGCTTTCGGACAGCCCTGCTCTTCTCAGTTCACCCACTTTGGTTCTATCAACAGCCAGCTGGTCAACACTCTGACGTCTATCAACTCTGTCATGAAGTATGGCAGTGCTGAGGATCTGAGGACACAGCGAGATATCAGCAGCACCGCTACAGGTATGCCACACAGTCTAATAGGTTGAGTCATTACAGCAGGCCAGACAGACCATTTATCTATTGTTAGCCCGTTCTCTTCTCAGTCTGGTTAGTATTGACCCTGTTTACAGAGCTGAAAGACTAATAACACAGTCACGTTCTAACATTATCGCTGTACTTTATAAATGCTATTTATTATCATGTTTTAGGAGGTTTATGTTTCGGTTAAGAATTCCTACAGGATAGCCTCAACATTTAGCCCCAGAGCAACTTACAGTAGTGATACATTTTTGTACTGATCCCCCGTGGGAATCGAACCCACAACCCAAGACAGTATCACCAAAAACATTACTGTCCCTCACAACACTAAACACCTGGTGACACTTTGTATTTGTAATTTTTATGGATCCCCATTAGCTGCTGACAAGTCAGTCCAGCAGAAAGTAAGGCAGTTATAGATTTTTAAAAGCATTACAATACATTCACAACAGATTTCATAACATATTAACTGTGTGCCCTCAGGCCTCTATTCAACTACCACATATCTACAGTACAAAATCCATGTGTACGTGTGTGTATAGTGTGTATGTTATCTTGTGTGTATGCATGTGTCTGTGCCTGTGTTTGTGTTGCTTCACAATCTCCGCTGTTCCATAAGGTGTATTTTTATCTGTTTTTAAATCTGATTCTACTGCTGCATCAGTTACCTGATGTGGAATAGAGTTCCATGTAGTCATGTCTCTATGTAGTACTGTGCTCCTCCCATAGTCTGTTCTGGACTTGGGGACTGTGAAGAGACCTCTGGTGGCATGTCTTGTGGGGTATGCATGGGTGTCTGAGCTGTGTGCCAGTAGTTCAAACAGACAGCTCGGTGCATTCAACATGTCAATACCTCTCACAAATACAAGTAGTGATGAAGTCAGTCTCTCCTCTACTTTGAGCCAGGAGAGATTGACATGCATATTATTAATATTAGCTCTCTGTGTACATCCAAGGGCCAGCCGTGCTGCCCTGTTCTGAGCCAATTGCAATTTTCCTAAGTCCCTCTTTGTGGCACTTGACCACACGACTGAACAGTAGTCCAGGTGAGACAAAACTAGAGTCTGTAGGACCTGCCTTGTTGATAGTGTTGTTAAGAAGGTAGAAACTAGGGCCTGTAGGACCTGCCTTGTTGATAGTGTTGTTAAGAAGGTAGAAACTAGGGCCTGTGGGACCTGCCTTGTTGATAGTGCTGTTAAGAAGGTAGAAACTAGGGCCTGTAGGACCTGTCTTGTTGATAGTGTTGTTAAGAAGGTAGAAACTAGGGCCTGTAGGACCTGCCTTGTTGATAGTGTTGTTAAGAAGGTAGAAACTAGGGCCTGTAGGACCTGCCTTGTTGATAGTGTTGTTAAGAAGGCTGAGCAACGCTTTATTATAGACAGACTTCTCCCCATCTTAGCTACAACTGTATCAATATGTTTTGACCATGACAGTTTACAATCCAGAGTTACTCCAAGAAGTTTAGTCACCTCAACTTGCTCAATTTCCACATTATTCATTACAATATTTAGTTGATGTTTAGTGAATTATTTGTCCCAAATACAATGTTTTTTTGTTTTTTGAAGTATTTAGGACAAACTTATTCCTTTCCACCCATTCTACTAACTGCAGCTCTTTGTTAAGTCTTGAAGTCATTTCAGTCGCTGTGGTAGCTGACGTCTATAGTGTTGAGTCATCCACATACATAGACACTCTGGCTTTACTCACAGCCAGTGGCATGTCATTAGTAAAGATGGAAAAAAGTAAGGTGCCTAGACAGCTACCCTGGGGAATTCCTGATTCTACCTGGATTATGTTGGAGAGGCTTCCATGAAGGAACACCCTCTGTGTTCTGTTAGACAGGTAGCTCTTTATCCACATTATAGCAGGGGGTGTAAAGCCATAACACATTATAGCAGGGGGTGTAAAGCCATAACACATTATAGCAGGGGGTGTAAAGCCATAACACATTATAGCAGGGGGTGTAAAGCCATAACACATTATAGCAGGGGGTGTAAAGCCATAACACATTATAGCAGGGGGTGTAAAGCCATAACACATGTGTTTTTTCAGCAACAGTCTATGATCAATAATGTAAAAAGCTGCACTGAAGTCTAACAAGACAGCCCCCACAATCCTTATATCATCAATTTCTCTCATCCAATCCTCAGTAATTTGTGTAAGTGCTGTGCTTGTTGAGTGTCCTTCCCTATAAGCATGCTGAAAGTCTGTTGTTAATTTGTTTACTGTAAAATAACATTGTATCTGGTCAAACACCATTTTTTCCAAAAGTTTACAAAGGGTTGTTAAAAACTCTTAGGGAATTTTAACCTAAAATGACATACCCAAATCTAACTGTCTGTAGCTCAGGACCTGAAGCAAGGATATGCATATTATTGATACCATTTGAAAGGAAACATTTGAAGTTTGTGGAAATGTGAAATTAATGTAGGAGAATATAACACATTTGATCTGGTAAAAGATAATATATAGAAAAAAAACATAATAATAATTTTTGTTTTACCATGTAGCGGTGTAGCCAGCTACTGGAACTACACACTACTGTTTTACCATGTAGCGGTGTAGCCAGCTACTGGAACTACACACTACTGTTTTACCATGTAGCGGTGTAGCCAGCTACTGGAACTACACACTACTGTTTTACCATGTAGCGGTGTAGCCAGCTACTGGAACTACACACTACTGTTTTACCATGTAGCGGTGTAGCTAACTGCTGGAACTACACACTACTGTTTTACCATGTAGCGGTGCAGCTAACTGCTGGAACTACACACTACTGTTTTACCATGTAGCGGTGTAGCCAGCTACTGGAACTACACACTACTGTTTTACCATGTAGCGGTGTAGCCAGCTACTGGAACTACACACTACTGTTTTACCATGTAGCGGTGTAGCTAACTACTGGAACTACACACTACTGTTTTACCATGTAGCGGTGTAGCTAACTACTGGAACTACACACTACTGTGTTACCATGTAGCGGTGTAGCTAACTGCTGGAACTACACACTACTGTTTTACCATGTAGCGGTGTAGTTAACTACTGGAACTACACACTACTGTTTTACCATGTAGCGGTGTAGCTAACTGCTGGAACTACACACTACTGTTTTACCATGTAGCGGTGTAGCCAGCTACTGGAACTACACACTACTGTTTTACCATGTAGCGGTGTAGCCAGCTACTGGAACTACACACTACTGTTTTACCATGTAGCGGTGTAGCCAGCTACTGGAACTACACACTACTGTTTTACCATGTAGCGGTGTAGCCAGCTACTGGAACTACACACTACTCTTTTACCGTGTGGCTAACTCCTGGAACTACACACTACTGTTTTACCATGTAGCGGTGTAGCTAACTACTGGAACTACACACTACTGTTTTACCATGCAGCGGTGTAGCTAACTACTGGAACTACACACTACTGTTTTACCATGTAGCGGTGTAGCCAGCTACTGGAACTACACACTACTGTTTTACCATGTAGCGGTGTAGCCAGCTACTGGAACTACACACTACTGTTTTACCATGTAGCGGTGTAGCTAACTACTGGAACTACACACTACTGTTTTACCATGTAGCGGTGTAGCCAGCTACTGGAACTACACACTACTGTTTTACCATGTAGCGGTGTAGCCAGCTACTGGAACTACACACTACTGTTTTACCATGTAGCGGTGTAGCTAACTACTGGAACTACACACTACTGTTTTACCATGTAGCGGTGTAGCTAACTCCTGGAACTACACACTACTGTTTTACCATGTAGCGGTGTAGCTAACTACTGGAACTACACACTACTGTTTTACCATGTAGCGGTGTAGCTAACTACTGGAACTACACACTACTGTTTTACCATGTAGCGGTGTAGCTAACTACTGGTACTACACACTACTGTTTTACCATGTAGCGGTGTAGCTAACTGCTGGAACTACACACTACTGTTTTACCATGTAGCGGTGTAGCTAACTACTGGAACTACACACTACTGTTTTACCATGTAGCGGTGTAGCTAACTACTGGAACTACACACTACTGTTTTACCATGTAGCGGTGTAGCCAGCTACTGGAACTACACACTACTGTTTTACCATGTAGCGGTGTAGCTAACTACTGGAACTACACACTACTGTTTTACCATGTAGCGGTGTAGCCAGCTACTGGAACTACACACTACTCTTTTACCATGTAGCGGTGTAGCCAGCTACTGGAACTACACACTACTGTTTTACCATGTAGCGGTGTAGCCAGCTACTGGAACTACACACTACTGTTTTACCATGTAGCGGTGTAGCTAACTCCTGGAACTACACACTACTGTTTTACCATGTAGCGGTGTAGCCAGCTACTGGAACTACACACTACTCTTTTACCGTGTAGCGGTGTAGCTAACTCCTGGAACTACACACTACTGTTTTACCATGTAGCGGTGTAGCTAACTGCTGGAACTACACACTACTGTTTTACCATGTAGCGGTGTAGCTAACTACTGGAACTACACACTACTGTTTTACCATGTAGCGGTGTAGCCAGCTACTGGAACTACACACTACTGTTTTACCATGTAGCGGTGTAGCCAGCTACTGGAACTACACACTACTGTTTTACCATGTAGCGGTGTAGCCAGCTACTGGAACTACACACTACTGTTTTACCATGTAGCGGTGTAGCTAACTACTGGAACTACACACTACTGTTTTACCATGTAGCGGTGTAGCCAGCTACTGGAACTACACACTACTCTTTTACCGTGTAGCGGTGTAGCTAACTGCTGGAACTACACACTACTGTTTTACCATGTAGCGGTGTAGCTAACTCCTGGAACTACACACTACTGTTTTACCATGTAGCGGTGTAGCCAGCTACTGGAACTACACACTACTCTTTTACCGTGTGGCTAACTCCTGGAACTACACACTACTGTTTTTTTGCAAAAAGAAAAGTGTGTTAAGTTGGCAAGAATTTCCTTTATTTTTTGGGATCCTAATTCTCACTTGAAACTCTGACTCCAGATTTATAATTTCTTGCAATTTGTAGTCTATGGCATTTCAGGTTTAGATATAATCATTTTTCACGTAGTAGTTTGGATGTAGTTAACTACTTTTTTCTCAGTAACTTTAGTTCAGTAAACTATATAATTTTTTAAGGGTAGATGTAGTGTATCTTAACTTCTTCCAGTGTGAAGAAGTAGTCATTGGTAGCTTCAACCTCACTGCTGGTGGTACTGACGAACCTGACATTTCTCGCTGTAGAATCGCAAAGCTGGGCAGTGGTCGACAACTTGACTTTGAGCTTATCGGAGAGCAAGAACCTCCGTGGGGGAACCGACAGGAGGAGAAGGGTGTGACTTCCTCCCTCAATTCAGGATGTTCCTGCATGTGGGTGTTCCTGCATCTGCAGGAACGGCGAGGGCAGGTGCTCGGCAGGCAGGGGCGAATGACACTGTGTACTAGCTAGCTAATACTCCAGCTAGTAGGGCGGGGAATTGCCAGGGACCTCACAATGTGATATTATCATGATACTTAAGTGTCGTTACAATATGTATTGAGATTTTCAATATTGCGATTTTATTGCGATTTGATGTTCCAAGCATATTGCTCACTATACAGTGCCTTCAAAAAGTATTCATACCCCTTGACTTATTCCACATTTAGTTTTTAATAACCTGATTTCAAAATCCCCGTAATGACAAAGTGAAAACATGTTTTTCGAAATGTTTGCAAATTTATTGAAAACTTATGTAAATTAGTTTTTCATACCCCTGAGTCAGTACTTTATAGAAACACCTTTGGTGGCGATTACAGCTTTGAATTGTCTTAGGTATGTCTATATCAGCTTTGAATTGTCTTGGGTATGTCTGTATCAGCTTTGCATTGTCTTGGGTATGTCTGTATCAGCTTTGAATTGTCTTGGGTATGTCTGTATCAGCTTTGCACATCTGGATTTGGGGATTTTCTCCCATTCTTCCTTGCAGATTTTCTCAAGTTCTGTTAAATTAGACGGGGAGCGACAGTGAACAGCAATCTTCAAATCTTTCCATAGATTTCCAATGGGATTCAAGTCTGGGCTTTGGCTGAGCCACTCAAGGACTTTCACATTCTTGTTCTGAAGCCATTCCAGCGTTGCTTTGGCTGTATGCTTGGGGTCCTTGTCCTGTTGGAATGTTAATCGTCGCCCCGGTCTATTGTCGTTTGCACTCGGAAGCAGGTGCTCATCAAGGATTTGCCTGTATTTGGCTCCATTCATTGTTCCCTCTATCCTTACCAGTCTCCCAGTCCCTGCCGCTAAAAAGCATCCCCACAGTATGATGCTGCCACCACCATGTTTCACCGTATGGATAGTGATGAGCTGTGCCTGGTTTTCTCTAGACATAGCACTTTGCATTCAGGGACAAAGAGTTACATTCTTGTTTCATCAGCCCACAGAATTTCACGTGCCTTTTTGCAAGCTCCAGGCGTGCTGTCAGGTGCCTTTTTCTCAGGAGTGGTGTCTGTCTGGCCACTCTCCCATAAAGTCCAGATTGGTGAAGTGCTGTAGAGATTGTTGTCCTTCTGCCAGTTGTCCTTCTGCCATCTCAGCCAAGATGTAGTTCTGTCAGAGTGGTCATTGGCTTCTTGGTCACCTCTCTAACCTCTCCTCTCGAAAATGTGCATATTTAGAGCTGAAAACCGTGGTTATACATTGTGAAAATGTAGCAACTTTTTCCCAGAATGTCCGGATATATTTCTGACACCTAATCTGACCAAATAACTCATCATAAACTTTACATAAAAATACTTGTTGTATGGCAAATGAAAGATACACTGGTTCTTAATGCAACTGCTGTGTTAGATTTTTAAAAATAACTTTAGTACGACATACAGCTTGCGTTATTGCGAGACAGCGCCCGCTAAAAGGGCGGAGAATAGGACTAAACATTTCACACAAAAATACGAAATAACATCATAAATTGTTCTTACTTTTGCTGAGCTTCCATCAGAATCTTGTATAAGGAGTCCTTTGTCCAGAATAAATCGTTGTTTGGTTTTAGAATGTCCTTTTCTCCTGTCGAATTAGCATCCTTAGCTAGCCAAGTGGCGCGAACATGTCCATCTTCTCTCGACGCAAACAACGGAAAACTCCAAAAGTCCCGATAAACGTTGAATAATCTGATAAAACTCGGTTGAAAAAACATACTTTACGATGATATTATCACATGTATCAAATAAAATCAGAGCCGGAGATATTAGCCGTGTATACCGAACGCTTTTCAGAAGGCAATCTGGGGTTCCTTCTCGCGCCTTCGAAGACAATGAAATTTCCAGACCTGTCATTCCAAAAGCTCTTCTTCGACCTCAGATCAAGCTAGACACCCCATTTCACCTCCCACTGCCTGTTGACATCTAGTGGAAGGCGTATGAAGTGCATGTATATCGATAGATATAAGCCAGTTGAATAGGCAGGCCCTGGAGCAGAGCCTCGATTTCAGATAGAGTACAAGGCCGTTTCATTTGGGCACGATTTTTTCCCAAAGTGAAAATAGCGCCCCCTACACACTAACAGGTTAACCAATCCTGTGAACAGGTTAGGAACCTCAAGAGTTAACCAATCCTGTGAACAGGTTAGGAACCTCAAGAGTTAACTTCTTGTCAATAGGGGGGCGCTGTTTTCACTTTGGAAAAAATCGTGCCCAATTTAAACGGCCTCGTACTCTATTCTAGATCATACAATATGCATATTATTATTACTATTGGATAGAAAACACTCAAGTTTCTAAAACTGTTTGAATTATATATGTGAGTAAAACAGAACTAATTTTGCAGCAAACTTCCATACAGGAAGTGAAAAATCTGAAAACGAGGCTCTGTTTCAGGGCCTGCCTATTCAATTGCCTTATATTTATCGATATGCATGCACTTCATACGCCTTCCACTAGATGACAACAGGCAGTGGAAGGTGGAATGGGGTGTCTAGCTTGATCTGAGGTCGAACAAGAGCTTTTGGAGTGACAGGTCAGCCATTTTGTCAGTTTTCCAAGGCGCGCGAAGGAGCTCCACATTGTCTTCTGAAAAGCGGTCGGTATACACGGCGAATATCTCCGGCTCTGATTTTATTTGATACATTTGATAATAACATCATAAAGTAGGTTTTTTCAACCAAGTTTTATCAGTTTATTCAACGTTTATTGGGACTTTTGGAGTTTTCCGTTCTTTGCGCCAAGAGAGGATGGGAATGTTAGTAACCTTGGCTAGCATTGTGGCGCGAATTCGACAGAAGAAATGGACATTCTAAAACCAAACAACGATTTATTCTGGACCAAGGACTCCTTGTACAACATTCTGATGGAAGCTCAGCAAAAGTAAGAAAAAATGTATGATATTTCGTATTTCTGTGTAAAATATTGACTCCTATTCTCCGCCGTGTTGGTGAGTGCTGTCTCACAATAACGCAAGCTGTATGTTATGGTAAAGATATTTTTTTAAATCTAACACAGCGGTTGCATTAAGAACCAGTGTATCTTTCATTTGCCATACAACAAGTATTTTTATGTAAAGTTTATGATTAGTTATTTGGTCAGATTAGGTGGCAGAAATATATCCGGACATTCTGGGAAAAAGTTGCTACATTTTCACAATGTATAACCACGATTGCAGCGCTAAATATGCAAATTTTCGAACTTAACATAAATGTTTTGTGTAACATGATGTTATAGGACTGTCATCTGATGAAGTTGGTCAAGGGTTAGTGATTTATTTTATATTTATTGCTGTTTTTTGCTAAAGCTATCTTTGCGGTGAATAAATGCGGTTCTGTGTTTGGCTATTGTGGTAAGCTAATATATTTCTATATTGTGTTTTCGCTGTAAAACACTTAAAAAATCGGAAATATTGTCTGGATTCACAAGATGTTTATCTTTCATTAGCTGTACACCATGTATTTTTCATAAATGTTTTATGATGAGTATTTATGTATTTCACGTTGCTCTCTGTAATTATTCTGGCTGCTTCAGTGCTATTTGTGATTGTAGCTGCAATGTAAAACTATGATTTATACCTCAAATATGCAAATTTTTCGAACAAAACATAAATGTATTGTGTAACATGTTATAAGACTGTCGTCTGATGAAGTTGTTTCTTGGTTAGTGACTAATTATATCTCTATTTTGTCGGTTTTGTGAAAGCTACCTATGCGGTGGATAAATAGCGTTGTGTGTTTGGCTATTGTGGTGAGCTAACATAAATATATATTGTGTTTTCGCTGTAAAACATTTTAAAAATCGGACATGTTGGCTGGATTCACAAGATGTTTATCTTTCATTTGCTGTATTGGACTTGTTAATGTGTGGAAGTTAAATATTTCTAAAAAATATTTTTTGAATTTCGCGCTCTGCGAAGGCAGCGGAATGTTGTGGGTGTTCCGCTAGCGGAACCCCGGGGCGAGAAAGGTTAACTCTTGAGGTTCCTAACCTGTTCACAGGATTGGTTAACTCTTGAGGTTCCTAACCTGTTCACAGGATTGGTTAACTCTTGAGGTTCCTAACCTGTTCACAGGATTGGTTAACTCTTGAGGTTCCTAGGGTCTCCACCCAGCTAGGTAAATATGCTTTTAGTTTTAATGCACCGTATTGCTCGAACAAAATTCCAAATCCATTTCATCTTGATGTTCTGGTGCCGTTCGGGCGGTTTAGAGTATTGATTGGGGAATTATTGGTGGACGAATGTAACTGTTTTTCTGGGTGTTTATTTTTTATTTTAGTATTTGTTATTTTGTATTTTTGTATTTTTTTGTACCCCTTTTTCTCCCCCAATTTCATGGTATCCAATTGGTATACAATCTTGTCTCATCTCTGCAACTCCCGTACGGACTCAGGAGAGGTGAAGGTCGAGAGCCGTGCGTCCTCCGAAACACAACCCAGCCGAGCCGCACTGCTTCTTGACACAATGCCGTCTTAACCCGGAAGCCAGCCGCACCAATGTGTCGGAGGAAACACTGTACACCTGGCGACCGTGTCAGCGTGCATTGCGCCCGGCCCGCCACAGGAGTCGCTATTGCGCGATGGGACAAGGATATCCCTGCCGGCCAAACCTTCCCCTAACCCGGACGATGCTGGGCCAATTGTGCACCGCCCCATGGGTCTCCCGGTCGCGGCCGGCTGTGACAGAGCCTGGACTCAGTGCCTTAGACCACTGCGCCGCTCGGGAGGCCCCTTTCTGGGTGATTTGGGATGTTTTATTTGTGCTTACCATGACTGTGTTTTTGTATATTTATGTTGTATTATACAGGGCGCATTTGAAAAGAGACCTACACTACCGTTCAGAAGTTTGGGGTCAAGTAGAAATGTCCTTGTTTCTGAAAGAAAAGCACATTTTTGTCCATTTAAAATAACATCAAATTGATCAGAAATACAGTGTAGACATTGTTAATGTTGTAAATGACTATTGTAGCTGGAAACGGCTGATTTTTAATGGAATTTCTACATTTTTATTTATTTTACATTTATTTAACCAGGTAGGCCAGTTGAGAACAAGTTCTCATTTGCAACTGCGACCTGGCCAAGATGAAGCAAAGCGATAAAATAAGAGCAAGAGGATAAGTAATAATATGGGGATGAGGTAGTCGGGTGTGCTATTTACAGATTGGCTGTGTACAGATGCGGTGATTGATAAGCTGCTCAGACAGCTAATGCTTGAAGTTAGAGAAGGAGATAAGAGATTTTTGCAATTCGTTCCAGTCATTGGCAGCAGAGAACTGGAAGGAAAGGTGGCCAAAGGAAGTGCTGGCTTTGGGGACGACCAGTGAGATATACCTGCTGGAGCGAGTGCTACGGGTGGGTGTTGCTACGGTGACCAGTGAGCTGAGATAAGGCGGGGCTTTACCTAGAAAAGACTTATAGATGACATGGAGCCAGTGGGTCTGGCGACGAATATGTAGTGAGGGCCAGCCAACGAGAGCATACAGGTTGCGGTGGTGGGTAGTATATGGGGCTTTGGTGATAAAACGGATGGCACTGTGATAGACTGCATCCAGTTTGCTGAGTAGAGTGTTGGAGGCTATTTTGTAAATGACATCACTGAAGTCAAGGATCGGTAGGATAGTCAGTTTTACGGGTATGTTTGGCAGCATGAGTGAAGGAGGCTTTGTTGCGAAATAGGAAGCCAATTCTAGATTTCATTTTTGGATTGGAGATGCTTAATGTGAGTCTGGAAGGAGAGTTTACAGTCTAACCAGACACCTAGGTATTTGTAGTTGTCCACATATTCTAAGTCAGAGCCGTCCAGAGTAGTGATGCTAGTCGTGCGGGAGGTTGCGGGCAGCGATCGGTTGAAGAGCATGCATTTAGTTTTACTGGCATTTAAGAGCACTTGGAGGCCACGGAAGGAGAGTTGTATGTTGTTGAAGCTCGTTTGGAGGTTTGTTAACACAGTGTCCAAAGAAGGGCCAGAAGTATACAGAATGGTGTCGTCTGCGTAGAGGTGGATCAGAGAATCACCAGCAGCAAGAGCGACATCATTGATATACACAGAGAAGAGAGTCGGCCCGAGAATTGAATCCTGTGGCACCCCCATAGAGACTGCCAGAGGTCCGGACAACAGGCCCTCCGATTTGACACACTGGAACTCTATCTGAGAAGTAGTTGGTGAACCAGGCGAGGCAGTCATTTTTGAAGCCAAGGCTATTAAGTCTGCCGATAAGAATGCGGTGATTCACAGAATCGAAAGCCTTGGCCAGGTCGATGAAGACGGCTACACACTGTCTTTTATCGATTGCGGTTACGATATCGTTTAGGGTTCGATTACAGGATCAAAATGGCCATTAACAAAGAACTTTCTTCTGAAGCTCATCAGTCTGTTCTTGTTCTGGGAAATTAAGGCTTTTCCATGCGAGATATTGCCAAGAAACTGAAGATCTGTGTGGAGTTGGTCCCCCCTTTGCTGCTATAATAACCTCCACTCTTCTGGGAAGGCTTTCCACTAGATGTTGGAACATTGCTGCTATAACATCCTCCCCTCTTCTTGGAAGGCTTTCCACTAGATGTTGGAACATTGCTGCTATAATAACTTCCACTCTTCTGGGAAGGCTTTCCACTAGATGTTGGAACATTGCTGCTATAATAACCTCCACTCTTCTGGGAAGGCTTTCCACTAGATGTTGGAACATTGCTGCTATAATAACTTCCACTCTTCTGGGAAGGCTTTCCACTAGATGTTGGAACATTGCTGCTATAATAACCTCCACTCTTCTGGGAAGGCTTTCCACTAGATGTTGGAACATTGCTTCGGGGACTTGTTTCCATTCAGCCACAAGAGTGTTAGTGAGGTCGAGCACTGATGTTGAGCGGTTAGGCCTGGCTCGCTGTCTGCATTCCAATTCGTCTAACGGTGGGGTTGAGGTCAGGGTTCTGTACAGGCCTGTCAAGTTCTACCACACTGACCTCGATTTGTCATGCTGAAACAAGAAAGCCTTTCCCAAACTGTTGCCACAAAGTTGGAAGCACAGAATTGTTTAGAATATCATTGTAAGATTTCCCTTCACTGGAACTAAGGGGCCTAGCCTGAACCATGAAAAACAGCCCCAGACCATTATTCCTCAATGCCTTCGGGCCTTCGGGCAGGTAGCGTTCTCCTGGCATCCGCCAAACCCAGATTCGTCCGTCAGACTGCCAGATGGTGAAGAATGATTCATCACTCCAGAGAACGCGTTTCCACTACTCCAGAGTCCAATGGCAGCGAGCTTTACACCACTCCAGCTGACGCTTGGCATTGAGCATGGTGATCTTCGGCTTGTGTGCAGCTGCTCGGCCATGGATGGAAACCCATTTCATGAAGCTCCTGACGATCAGTTCTTGTGCTGACGTTGCTTCCAGAGGCAGCACTGTTCAGTAAGCTTGTGTGGCCTACCACTTCGCGGCTGTTGTTGCTCCTAGACGTTTCCACTTCACAATAACAGCACTTACAGTTGACCGGGGCAGCTCTAGCAGGGCAGAAATTTGACAAACTGACTTGTTGGAAAGATGGCATCCTATGACGGTGCCATGTTGAAAGTCACTGGGCTCTTCAGTAAGGCCATTCTACTTTTGTTTGTCTATGGCTCTGTGCTCGATTTTATACGCCTGTCAGCAACAGGTGTGGCTGAAATAGAATCCACTAATTTGAAGGGGTGTCCACATACTTTTGTACAAGCCAAACAAGCTACTGCCACCTTGTGTTCTGGGGTATTTTGACACTATTGGATCAGTGACGTATCTGTGATATATGAACAACATAAAGTGAACAGCCGAGGTGTTCAGTACCTTTCAGCTGTCAGTATCCTTTTGGGTTTCAGAGCCCTAGATGAACAGGCAGAACCAAGACTCAACGGACCCTTGTTGTTTCTGTCTACAACTGATTCATAACCCTTCTCTGTTATGTAACGCTGGAATGGTAGCCTGGTAGCCATGTGCTGGGCACTCATTTCTAGCAACTACTTGGTACCACTTGGGTGTGCGATAGAAGAGTACATACATGTCTGCTGTTGCACATAATCGTCCCACTTCTCCTTTATGCTTGTTCACCTCGATGCTTATATGGACTCCGCTGAGTATTCAAATAGTGTTGGTGAATTCTAGAAGCAGGACATTCCAGTGGTAGTTGATCAGATGATGCTGAAGCCAAGTCTCTAACTGCTTCCAGTCCAGTAGCCTCATAGAACCAGACAGACGGTCTCTGGAAGCAGATCAGAGAAATGAACTAGTCAGGTGTTCTACTCCTTGAAGACAGACTCCTGTTGTACTCTATAACTGCCTCATCTGAACACTTTTAAAAACAGACTGCTGTTTTAGTATTTGAGTGTCGTTCTCAGCTATTGTAGTTTTCGTGTGTCCCCTTTTGTCTATATCTGTCCTCTTCCTGTGACCCCTTCCGTCTATATCTGTCCTCGTCCTGTGTCCCCTTCTGTCTATATCTGTCCTCTTCCTGTGACCCCTTCTGTCTATATCTGTCCTCTTCCTGTGACCCCTTCTGTCTATATCTGTCCTCTTCCTGTGACCCCTTCTGTCTATATCTGTCCTCTTCCTGTGTCCCCTTCTGTCTATATCTGTCCTCTTCCTGTGACCCCTTCTGTCTATATCTGTCCTCGTCCTGTGTCCCCTTCTGTCTATATCTGTCCTCTTCCTGTGACCCCTTCTGTCTATATCTGTCCTCTTCCTGTGACCCCTTCTGTCTATATCTGTCCTCTTCCTGTGTCCCCTTCTGTCTATATCTGTCCTCTTCCTGTGACCCCTTCTGTCTATATCTGTCCTCGTCCTGTGTCCCCTTCTGTCTATATCTGTCCTCTTCCTGTGACCCCTTCTGTCTATATCTGTCCTCTTCCTGTGACCCCTTCCGTCTATATCTGTCCTCTTCCTGTGACCCCTTCTGTCTATATCTGTCCTCTTCCTGTGTCCCCTTCCGTCTATATCTGTCCTCGTCCTGTGTCCACTTCTGTCTATATCTGTCCTCTTCCTGTGTCCCCTTCCGTCTATATCTGTCCTCGTCCTGTGTCCCCTTCTGTCTATATCTGTCCTCTTCCTGTGTCCCCTTCTGTCTATATCTGTCCTCTTCCTGTGTCCCCTTCTGTCTATATCTGTCCTCGCCCTGTGTCCACTTCCGTCTATATCTGTCCTCTTCCTGTGTCCCCTTCTGTCTATATCTGTCCTCGTCCTGTGTCCACTTCTGCATCTGACTCCTCCCCTCTTCTGTGATTGGTCCAGATCGGGGTCAGCTGCAGGTGTCCAGTGAAGTCATCCAGAGTTCAGAGGTCAGCCAGACGGAGATAGTGTCACATGACCCCAGGTCCCCGCCCAGCCCGGCCACGCTGAAACACCGCATGGACCAGCAGATGTCCAGCGCCTTGAACGGTACGGAACTACTACTACCAATCTGGCAACACACAGAACTACTACCAATCTGGCAACGCCGTAGATGGAGCAGGGAAGCCGCCACTAAGCTAGCACGCAGCGTTTAAAGTTAGTAGCCCGGGGGGTGGTCTGCTCAGACGGAGGGGGTCTGCTCAGACGGAGGCCGGTTGAGGGCACAGCGGATGGGGTATTCGTCTGCAGACCAGACGTGGTCGTGTCGACAGAGAATCCAAGCCGGATGGCGATGGCGAAAGAGAGGTTGTGATTGTAGAATTGTGTTTGCTAACTGGTGCTAGCTTCGTGGCAGTGGCGCTAGCTGCGCTAGCTGCAAGCTAGCTGTGAGGATCAGAAGTAGTGGCTCAGGGATTACGGCAGGAATCCGGCGTTGTTGTCGAGAGACAGTCCGATGCTGGTAAAATTGGTGAGTAATATCCAGGCTAAAAACAGGGCTGGTGTCTGTGCAGAAGGTAAAAGCTGCTAGCAGCGGCTAAAAATGGCTAAATAGCTTGTAGCTGATTAGCTGGTTAGCTACTGGGGGTTCTTGAATGTGTTCCAAAGTTAAAAAATAATAGCGATTCCGTATCACATTGGGTGAGGTAGGTTACTGGAAGGTATAATCGAATTAAAAATCGAAAAGAGATAGATTTTTTTTTTTTTATATATACAAGAAATACGAAAAATACACGAGAGGACTAAACAAACACGTCTACACTGCTACGCCATCTTGGATCACCTTCCAATCTCAATCGCATTTAGGCAGGTTACCTTAGTGTTCTTGGGCACAGGGACTATGGTGGTCTGCTTGAAACATGTTGGTATTACAGACTCGGTCAGGGCGAGGTTGAACATGTCAGTGAAGACACTTGCCAGTTGGTCAGCACATACATGGGCTAGTGGGAGTTTCAACCATGTGCCCAAGACAGCCAAGGTAAATTGCCTAAATGATTACCGACCTGTAGCATTCACGTCAGTAGCCATGAAGTGCTTTGAAAGGCTGGTCATGGCTTACATCAATACCATCATGCCGGAAACCCTAGACCCACTCCAATTTGCATACCGCCCCAATAGATCCACAGATGACGCAATCTCAATCGCATTCCACACTGCCCTTTCCCACCTGGACAAAAGGAACACCTACATTAGAATGCTATTCATTGACTACAGCTCAGCGTTCAGCACCATAGTGCCCTTAAAGCTCATCACTAAGCTAAGGACCCTGGGACTAAACACCTCCCTCTGGAGCCTGGACTTCCTGACAGGCCGCCCCCAGGTGGTGAGGATAGGTAAACAACACATCTGCCACTCTGATCCTCAACACTGGGGCCCCTCAGGGGTGCGTGCTTAGTCCCGTCCTGTACTCCCTGTTCACCCACAACTGCGTGGCCAAGCACGACTCCAACACCATCATTAAGTTTGCTTACGACACAACAGTGGTAGGCCTGATCACCGACAACGACGAGACAGCCTATAGGGAGGTCAGAGACCTGGCCGGGTGGTGCCAGAATAACAACCTATCCCTCAACATAACCAAGACTAAGGAGATGATTGTGGACCACAGGAAAAGGAGGAACAAGCACGCCCCCATTCACATCGACGGGGCTGCAGAGCAGGTTGAGAGTTTCAAGATCCTTGGTGTCCACATCACCAACAAACTATCATGGTCCAAACATACCAAAACAGTCGTGAAGAGGGCTCGACAACACTTTTCCCCCCAAAGGAGACTGAAAAGATTTGGCATGGGTCCCCAGATCCTGAGAAAGTTCTACAGCTGCACCATATTATCTATGCATAGTCACTTTACAAATGACCTCGACTAACCTGTACCCCCACACATTGACTCGGTATCGGTACCCCCACACATTGACTCGGTATCGGTACCCCCACACATTGACTCGGTATCGGTACCCCCTGTATGTAGCCTCATTACTAACCTGTACCCCCACACATTGACTCGGTACCGGTACCCCCACACATTGACTCGGTATCGGTACCCCCTGTATGTAGCCTCATTACTAACCTGTACCCCCGCACATTGACTCGGTATCGGTACCCCCACACATTGACTCGGTATCGGTACCCCCACACATTGACTCGGTATCGGTACCCACACATTGACTCGGTATCGGTACCCCCACACATTGACTCGGTATCGGTACCCCCACACATTGACTCGGTATCGGTACCCCCACACATTGACTCGGTATCGGTACCCCCACACATTGACTCGGTATCGGTACCCCCACACATTGACTCGGTATCGGTACCCCCTGTATGTAGCCTCATTACTAACCTGTACCCCCGCACATTGACTCGGTATCGGTACCCCCGCACATTGACTCGGTACCGGTACCCCCACACATTGACTCGGTATCGGTACCCCCGCACATTGACTCGGTATCGGTACCCCCGCACATTGACTCGGTATCGGTACCCCCGCACATTGACTCGGTATCGGTACCCCCGCACATTGACTCGGTATCTGTACCCCCGCACATTGACTCGGTATCGGTACCCCCGCACATTGACTCGGTATCGGTACCCCCGCACATTGACTCGGTATCGGTACCCCCGCACATTGACTCGGTATCGGTACCCCCACACATTGACTCGGTATCGGTACCCCCACACATTGACTCGGTATCGGTACCCCCACACATTGACTCGGTACCGGTACCCCCGCACATTGACTCGGTATCGGTACCCCCGCACATTGACTCGGTATCGGTACCCCCTGTATGTAGCCTCATTACTAACCTGTACCCCCACACATTGACTCGGTATCGGTACCCCCACACATTGACTCGGTACCGGTACCCCCACACGTTGACTCGGTACCGGTACCCCCACACATTGACTCGGTACCGGTACCCCCTGTATGTAGCCTCGTTATTGTTATGTAATGTTCTTGTGTTACTTTTTTATTTGATTGGATTTTTTTACTTTAGTTTATTTAGTAAATATTTTCTTAACTCTATTTCTTGAACCACATTGTTGGTTAGGGGCTCATAAGTAAGCATTTCACGGGAAAGTCTACACCTCTTGTATTCGGCGCATGTGACTAATAACATTTGATTTGACATGGGTCCTGTTGTTCGATGTATCAGGGGTCATGAACAATATAGGTGACATACCGTACATTCATGTCCTCCAGATTCATATGTTCATTAATAAGTGTTGTCTCCTCCCTTTCATCCATCCCTCCCAGGTGGTAAGAGCGCTCTGAAGTCCATCATGAAGAAGAAAGATGGCCGCCAGGGTTCTTTGGGAACCAAGAAGAACCTGCAGTTTGTAGGAGTCAATGGAGGGTCAGTCAGTGGTCTGCAGGATGTAGTTATTACAACAGGTGCTAGAGCAGTGGTATTCACAGTCGGAGATGCGACTCAGGCAGTTGCCAGAAATCCTGTAGGAAAAAATGGGGTCCCTGCTGAAAAAGTTTGAATACCACTGGTCTAGAGACTGAGTGATACTGTTGATTGATTTGGGCTGCCCGTAGATACTGTTGATTGATTTGGGCTGCCCGTAGATACTGTTGATTGATTTGGGCTGCCTGTAGATACTGTTGATTGATTTGGGCTGCCCGTAGATACTGTTGATTGATTTGGGCTGCCCGTAGATACTGTTGACTGATTTGGGCTGCCCGTAGATACTGTTGACTGATTTGGGCTGCCCGTAGATACTGTTGATTGATTTGGGCTGCCCGTAGATACTGTTGACTGATTTGGGCTGCCCGTAGATACTGTTGATTGATTTGGGCTGCCCGTAGATACTGTTGATTGATTTGGGCTGCCCGTAGATACTGTTGATTGATTTGGGCTGCCCGTAGATACTGTTGATTGATTTGGGCTGCCCGTAGATACTGTTGACTGATTTGGGCTGCCCGTAGATACTGTTGATTGATTTGGGCTGCCCGTAGATACTGTTGACTGATTTGGGCTGCCCGTAGATACTGTTGATTGATTTGGGCTGCCCGTAGATACTGTTGACTGATTTGGGCTGCCTGTAGATACTGTTGATTGATTTGGGCTGCCCGTAGATACTGTTGATTGATTTGGGCTGCCCGTAGATACTGTTGACTGATTTGGGCTGCCCGTAGATACTGTTGACTGATTTGGGCTGCCCGTAGATACTGTTGATTGATTTGGGCTGCCCGTAGATACTTTTGACTGATTTGGGCTGCCCGTAGATACTGTTGATTCATTTGGGCTGCCCGTAGATACTGTTGATTGATTTGGGCTGCCCGTAGATACTGTTGATTGATTTGGGCTGCCCGTAGATACTGTTGACTGATTTGGGCTGCCCGTAGATACTGTTGACTGATTTGGGCTGCCCGTAGATACTGTTGACTGATTTGGGCTGCCCGTAGATACTGTTGATTGATTTGGGCTGCCCGTAGATACTGTTGACTGATTTGGGCTGCCCGTAGATACTGTTGATTGATTTGGGCTGCCTGTAGATACTGTTGACTGATTTGGGCTGCCCGTAGATACTGTTGATTGATTTGGGCTGCCCGTAGATACTGTTGACTGATTTGGGCTGCCTGTAGATACTGTTGATTGATTTGGGCTGCCCGTAGATACTGTTGATTGATTTGGGCTGCCCGTAGATACTGTTGACTGATTTGGGCTGCCTGTAGATACTGTTGATTGATTTGGGCTGCCCGTAGATACTGTTGACTGATTTGGGCTGCCCGTAGATACTGTTGATTGATTTGGGCTGCCTGTAGATACTGTTGACTGATTTGGGCTGCCCGTAGATACTGTTGACTGATTTGGGCTGCCCGTAGATACTGTTGATTGATTTGGGCTGCCTGTAGATACTGTTGACTGATTTGGGCTGCCTGTAGATACTGTTGACTGATTTGGGCTGCCCGTAGATACTGTTGACTGATTTGGGCTGCCCGTAGATACTGTTGACTGATTTGGGCTGCCCGTAGATACTGTTGATTGATTTGGGCTGCCCGTAGATACTGTTGATTGATTTGGGCTGCCCGTAGATACTGTTGATTGATTTGGGCTGCCCGTAGATACTGTTGATTGATTTGGGCTGCCTGTAGATACTGTTGATTGATTTGGGCTGCCCGTAGATACTGTTGACTGATTTGGGCTGCCCGTAGATACTGTTGACTGATTTGGGCTGCCCGTAGATACTGTTGATTGATTTGGGCTGCCCGTAGATACTGTTGACTGATTTGGGCTGCCCGTAGATACTGTTGATTGATTTGGGCTGCCCGTAGATACTGTTGACTGATTTGGGCTGCCCGTAGATACTGTTGATTGATTTGGGCTGCCCGTAGATACTGTTGACTGATTTGGGCTGCCTGTAGATACTATTGACTGATTTGGGCTGCCCGTAGATACTGTTGATTGATTTGGGCTGCCCGTAGATACTGTTGACTGATTTGGGCTGCCCGTAGATACTGTTGACTGATTTGGGCTGCCCGTAGATACTGTTGACTGATTTGGGCTGCCCGTAGATACTGTTGATTGATTTGGGCTGCCCGTAGATACGTTTGACTGATTTGGGCTGCCCGTAGATACTGTTGATTCATTTGGGCTGCCCGTAGATACTGTTGATTGATTTGGGCTGCCCGTAGATACTGTTGATTGATTTGGGCTGCCCGTAGATACTGTTGACTGATTTGGGCTGCCCGTAGATACTGTTGACTGATTTGGGCTGCCCGTAGATACTGTTGACTGATTTGGGCTGCCCGTAGATACTGTTGATTGATTTGGGCTGCCCGTAGATACTGTTGACTGATTTGGGCTGCCCGTAGATACTGTTGATTGATTTGGGCTGCCTGTAGATACTGTTGACTGATTTGGGCTGCCCGTAGATACTGTTGATTGATTTGGGCTGCCCGTAGATACTGTTGATTGATTTGGGCTGCCCGTAGATACTGTTGACTGATTTGGGCTGCCTGTAGATACTGTTGATTGATTTGGGCTGCCCGTAGATACTGTTGATTGATTTGGGCTGCCCGTAGATACTGTTGACTGATTTGGGCTGCCTGTAGATACTGTTGATTGATTTGGGCTGCCCGTAGATACTGTTGACTGATTTGGGCTGCCCGTAGATACTGTTGATTGATTTGGGCTGCCTGTAGATACTGTTGACTGATTTGGGCTGCCCGTAGATACTGTTGACTGATTTGGGCTGCCCGTAGATACTGTTGATTGATTTGGGCTGCCTGTAGATACTGTTGACTGATTTGGGCTGCCTGTAGATACTGTTGACTGATTTGGGCTGCCTGTAGATACTGTTGACTGATTTGGGCTGCCCGTAGATACTGTTGACTGATTTGGGCTGCCCGTAGATACTGTTGACTGATTTGGGCTGCCCGTAGATACTGTTGACTGATTTGGGCTGCCCGTAGATACTGTTGATTGATTTGGGCTGCCCGTAGATACTGTTGACTGATTTGGGCTGCCCGTAGATACTGTTGATTGATTTGGGCTGCCTGTAGATACTGTTGACTGATTTGGGCTGCCCGTAGATACTGTTGATTGATTTGGGCTGCCCGTAGATACTGTTGACTGATTTGGGCTGCCCGTAGATACTGTTGACTGATTTGGGCTGCCCGTAGATACTGTTGACTGATTTGGGCTGCCCGTAGATACTGTTGACTGATTTGGGCTGCCCGTAGATACTGTTGACTGATTTGGGCTGCCCGTAGATACTGTTGACTGATTTGGGCTGCCCGTAGATACTGTTGATTGATTTGGGCTGCCTGTAGATACTGTTGATTGATTTGGGCTGCCCGTAGATACTGTTGACTGATTTGGGCTGCCCGTAGATACTGTTGATTGATTTGGGCTGCCTGTAGATACTGTTGACTGATTTGGGCTGCCTGTAGATACTGTTGACTGATTTGGGCTGCCTGTAGATACTGTTGACTGATTTGGGCTGCCCATAGATACTGTTGATTGATTTGGGCTGCCTGTAGATACTGTTGATTGATTTGGGCTGCCCATAGATACTGTTGATTGATTTGGGCTGCCCGTAGATACTGTTGACTGATTTGGGCTGCCCGTAGATACTGTTGATTGATTTGGGCTGCCCGTAGATACTGTTGACTGATTTGGGCTGCCCGTAGATACTGTTGACTGATTTGGGCTGCCCGTAGATACTGTTGACTGATTTGGGCTGCCCGTAGATACTGTTGATATGGGATTGATACGGGTCCCTGATTATCATTGAGAGAGCTACAGATAGACTCACGACAGAGATACACATTCAAAATGTTCTACTGTTTGCTGTTTGCATTGAAAAGCAAACAGTAGAACATGTTGAATGTGTAGCCCCACAATCAGTCAATCAATAGTATCTACAGGCAGCCCAAACCAATCAACAGTATCTATGGGCAGCCCAAATCAATCAACAGTATCTACGGGCAGCTCAAATCAATCAACAGTATCTACAGGCAGCCCAAATCAATCAACAGTATCTACGGGCAGCCCAAATCAATCAACAGTATCTACGGGCAGCCCAAATCAATCAACAGTATCTACGGGCAGCCCAAATCAATCAACAGTATCTACGGGCAGCCCAAATCAATCAACAGTATCTACGGGCAGCCCAAATCAATCAACAGTATCTACAGGCAGCCCAAATCAATCAACAGTATCTACGGGCAGCCCAAATCAATCAACAGTATCTATGGGCAGCCCAAATCAATCAACAGTATCTACGGATAGTCCAAATCAATCAACAGTATCTATGGGCAGCCCAAATCAATCAACAGTATCTATGGACAGCCCAAATCAATCAACAGTATCTACAGGCTGCCCAAATGCAGGAATACGTTTGGTGTAGTATTATGCTGCTGGCTGGTTGTGTTTTCTAGTTTTGTTCTGAAACCTGACTGACATGCAGTAGTTCTGTGAGATAGTGTTGACTTTATCTTCCCTGTTGGTGTTCTGATGCAGGTACGAGACAACGTCGAGTGATGAATCAGAGGACAGCAGCTCCTCTGAAACAGAGGAGGAGGAAGAAGAGGAGGAGGAGGAGGAGGGGAAGGTGTTCGGAGGAGGAGAGGAAGCTGAAGAAAGGAACACAGAGGAATTCCAGAACGAGGGAGCAGTGGAAGTGGGAAGGAGTGAAGAGGAGGGAGGAGGAGAGAAGCAAGAGATGAGAGAGAGGTTGGTTGAGAGAATTCAGGGGAGAAAGTAAGCCGGACATGAGCCTATCACAATAATTCAAATGAAATGCCAAGAAAACTCAAATACACCATTATTTAACATTATCGCATGTCAGCTCCATGAATATTTGCAAATTGATTTGAAAACAGGTGGTATACCGACCAAACATGAATGATTAGTTATTAGAAGCTATTGTAGGCCCAGACTAGCTTATCCTGGGTCTCCAGGAGATAAACATGAATGATTAGTTATTAGAAGCTATTGTAGGCCCAGACTAGCTTATCCTGGGTCTCCAGGAGATAAACATGAATGATTAGTTATTTTGAAGCTATTGTAGGCCCAGACTAGCTTATCCTGGGTCTTCCAGAGATAAACATGAATGATTAGTTATTAGAAGCTATTGTAGGCCCAGACTAGCTTATCCTGGGTCTCCAGGAGATAAACATGAATGATTAGTTATTAGAAGCTATTGTAGGCCCAGACTAGCTTATCCTGGGTCTCCAGGAGATAAACATGAATGATTAGTTATTAGAAGCTATTGTAGGCCCAGACTAGCTTATCCTGGGTCTCCAGGAGATAAACATGAATGATTAGTTATTAGAAGCTATTGTAGGCCCAGACTAGCTTATCCTGGGTCTCCAGGAGATAAACATGAATGATTAGTTATTAGAAGCTATTGTAGGCCCAGACTAGCTTATCCTGGGTCTCCAGGAGATAAACATGAATGATTAGTTATTAGAAGCTATTGTAGGCCCAGACTAGCTTATCCTGGGTCTCCAGGAGATAAACATGAATGATTAGTTATTAGAAGCTATTGTAGGCCCAGACTAGCTTATCCTGGGTCTCCAGGAGATAAACATGAATGATTAGTTATTAGAAGCTATTGTAGGCCCAGACTAGCTTATCCTGGGTCTCCAGGAGATAAACATGAATGATTAGTTATTTTGAAGCTATTGTAGGCCCAGACTAGCTTATCCTGGGTCTTCCAGAGATAAACATGAATGATTAGTTATTAGAAGCTATTGTAGGCCCAGACTAGCTTATCCTGGGTCTCCAGGAGATAAACATGAATGATTAGTTATTAGAAGCTATTGTAGGCCCAGACTAGCTTATCCTGGGTCTCCAGGAGATAAACATGAATGATTAGTTATTAGAAGCTATTGTAGGCCCAGACTAGCTTATCCTGGGTCTCCAGGAGATAAACATGAATGATTAGTTATTAGAAGCTATTGTAGGCCCAGACTAGCTTATCCTGGGTCTCCAGGAGATAAACATGAATGATTAGTTATTAGAAGCTATTGTAGGCCCAGACTAGCTTATCCTGGGTCTCCAGGAGATAAACATGAATGATTAGTTATTAGAAGCTATTGTAGGCCCAGACTAGCTTATCCTGGGTCTCCAGGAGATAAACATGAATGATTAGTTATTAGAAGCTATTGTAGGCCCAGACTAGCTTATCCTGGGTCTCCAGGAGATAAACATGAATGATTAGTTATTAGAAGCTATTGTAGGCCCAGACTAGCTTATCCTGGGTCTCCAGGAGATAAACAGGAATTGCTAGTTATTACAAGTGTGAAGGGATCAGCTTGACCGAAGCACCCGAACACAGGTGGGAGACACAACATGAACAGACCAGAGGCAGTGGTTGGGATTCCTTTTCTGCTGATTGTTTATAAAAACGGGTCTTCTTTCGCACGACAAAATAACTCTAGTACAGGTAACGTCCAACGTTGAAACACCAGCCTAACAAAATAAATAAACATAAACTGAGCCGTTGACCAAAAGGCCGTGGCCAAAATGGGAAAGCAAAGCAACAAACGGCCAGTCCGGTCTTAGACTATCGTCTCCATAGTTACAGGAGGATCGCTGCTCTCTACCTATAGCCTGCCTTGGTTAATAGCAGTTACAGGAGGATCACTGCTCTCTACCTATAGCCTGCCTTGGTTAATAACAGTTACAGGAGGATCTCTGCTCTCTACCTATAGCCTGCCTTGGTTAATAACAGTTACAGGAGGATCACTGCTCTCTGCCTATAGCCTGCCTTGGTTAATAACAGTTACAGGAGGATCACTGCTCTCTACCTATAGCCTGCCTTGGTTAATAACAGTTACAGGAGGATCACTGCTCTCTACCTATAGCCTGCCTTGGTTAATAACAGTTACAGGAGGATCACTGCTCTCTGCCTATAGCCTGCCTTGGTTAATAACAGTTACAGGAGGATCACTGCTCTCTACCTATAGCCTGCCTTGGTTAATAACAGTTACAGGAGGATCACTGCTCTCTACCTATAGCCTGCCTTGGTTAATAACAGTTACAGGAGGAACGCTTCTCTCTACCTATAGCCTGTCTTGGTTAATAACAGTTACAGGAGGTACACTCCTCTCTGCCTATAGCCTGCCTTGGTTAATAACAGTTACAGGAGGAGCGCTTCTCTCTACCTATAGCCTGTCTTGGTTAATAACAGTTACAGGAGGAACACTGCTCTCTACCTATAGCCTGCCTTGGTTAATAACAGTTACAGGAGGAACACTCCTCTCTACCTATAGCCTGTCTTGGTTAATAACAGTTACAGGAGGAACACTCCTCTCTACCTATAGCCTGCCTTGGTTAATAACAGTTACAGGAGGTACACTCCTCTCTGCCTATAGCCTGCCTTGGTTAATAACAGTTACAGGAGGATCTCTGCTCTCTACCTATAGCCTGTCTTGGTTAATAACAGTTACAGGAGGAACACTGCTCTCTGCCTATAGCCTGCCTTGGTTAATAACAGTTACAGGAGGATCTCTGCTCTCTACCTATAGCCTGTCTTGGTTAATAACAGTTACAGGAGGAACACTGCTCTCTGCCTATAGCCTGCCTTGGTTAATAACAGTTACAGGAGGAACGCTTCTCTCTACCTATAGCCTGCCTTGGTTAATAACAGTTACAGGAGGAACACTGCTCTCTGCCTATAGCCTGCCTTGGTTAATAACAGTTACAGGAGGAACACTGCTCTCTGCCTATAGCCTGCCTTGGTTAATAACAGTTACAGGAGGAACACTGCTCTCTACCTATAGCCTGCCTTGGTTAATAACAGTTACAGGAGGAACACTCCTCTCTACCTATAGCCTGCCTTGGTTAATAACAGTTACAGGAGGAACACTCCTCTCTGCCTATAGCCTGCCTTGGTTAATAACAGTTACAGGAGGAACACTGCTCTCTACCTATAGCCTGCCTTGGTTAATAACAGTTACAGGAGGAACACTCCTCTCTGCCTATAGCCTGCCTTGGTTAATAACAGTTACAGGAGGAACACTCCTCTCTGCCTATAGCCTGCCTTGGTTAATAACAGTTACAGGAGGAACACTGCTCTCTACCTATAGCCTGCCTTGGTTAATAACAGTTACAGGAGGAACACTCCTCTCTGCCTATAGCCTGCCTTGGTTAATAACAGTTACAGGAGGATCACTGCTCTCTACCTATAGCCTGCCTTGGTTAATAACAGTTACAGGAGGAACACTCCTCTCTACCTATAGCCTGCCTTGGTTAATAACAGTTACAGGAGGATCACTGCTCTCTACCTATAGCCTGCCTTGGTTAATAACAGTTACAGGAGGAACACTCCTCTCTGCCTATAGCCTGCCTTGGTTAATAACAGTTACAGGAGGATCACTGCTCTCTGCCTATAGCCTGCCTTGGTTAATAACAGTTACAGGAGGAACACTCCTCTCTGCCTATAGCCTGCCTTGGTTAATAACAGTTACAGGAGGATCACTGCTCTCTACCTATAGCCTGCCTTGGTTAATAACAGTTACAGGAGGAACACTCCTCTCTGCCTATAGCCTGCCTTGGTTAATAACAGTTACAGGAGGAACACTCCTCTCTGCCTATAGCCTGCCTTGGTTAATAACAGTTACAGGAGGATCACTGCTCTCTACCTATAGCCTGCCTTGGTTAATAACAGTTACAGGAGGAACGCTTCTCTCTACCTATAGCCTATAGTCTTGGTTAAAAGAGTCAAGTTGCCCCAGTAAAAGAAGCTTTCTCTGAGGTAGGAAATCCGACGTCCTCACAGGTCCGCGTCTCTACTCCCCGTCCTCTCCTGCCGCACCTATATAGAGGAAGACACTAAGCAATTGCTTGTGCTTCTAGTTCTGACAGTGCAGTAATATCTAACCACTACAACTACCTGTGGCGTGCGCTGGGAGTCGGGGAGAGCATCATTTAAAGTTCAGGGAGAGAAGTTCAGGGAGAGCATCATTTAAAGTTCAGGGAGAGAAGTTCAGGGAGAGAAGTTCAGGGAGAGCATCATTTAAAGTTCAGGGAGAGAAGTTCAGGGAGAGCATCATTTAAAGTTCAGGGAGAGAAGTTCAGGGAGAGCATCATTTAAAGTTCAGGGAGAGAAGTTCAGGGAGAGCATCATTTAAAGTTCAGGGAGAGAAGTTCAGGGAGAGCATCATTTAAAGTTCAGGGAGAGAAGTTCAGGGAGAGCATCATTTAAAGTTCAGGGAGAGAAGTTCAGGGAGAGCATCATTTAAAGTTCAGGGAGAGAAGTTCAGGGAGAGCATCATTTAAAGTTCAGGGAGAGAAGTTCAGGGAGAGCATCATTTAAAGTTCAGGGAGAGCATCATTTAAAGTTCAGGGAGAGAAGTTCAGGGAGAGCATCATTTAAAGTTCAGGGAGAGAAGTTCAGGGAGAGCATCATTTAAAGTTCAGGGAGAGAAGTTCAGGGAGAGCATCATTTAAAGTTCAGGGAGAGAAGTTCAGGGAGAGCATCATTTAAAGTTCAGGGAGAGAAGTTCAGGGAGAGCATCATTTAAAGTTCAGGGAGAGAAGTTCAGGGAGAGCATCATTTAAAGTTCAGGGAGAGAAGTTCAGGGAGAGAAGTTCAGGGAGAGAAGTTCAGGGAGAGAAGTTCAGGGAGAGCATCATTTAAAGTTCAGGGAGAGAAGTTCAGGGAGAGCATCATTTAAAGTTCAGGGAGAGAAGTTCAGGGAGAGAAGTTCAGGGAGAGAAGTTCAGGGAGAGAAGTTCAGGGAGAGCATCATTTAATGAATAAAACAAGAAACACGAACAACGCACAGACAGGAAACAGAAACAATGACGCCTGGGGAAGGAACCAAAGGGAGTGACTTATATAGGGCAGGTAATCAAGGAGGTGATGGAGTCCAGGTGAGTTTGTAACACGCAGGTGCACGTAACGATGGTGACAGGTGCACGTAACGATGGTGACAGGTGCACTTAACGATGGTGACAGGTGTGCGTAACGATGGTGAAAAGGTGCACGTAACGATGGTGACAGGTGTGTGTCATAACGAGCAGTCTGGTGACCTAGAGGCCGGAGATGGAGCACACGTGACACTACTTAATACACACAAATCTAAGTCATGGAATAAGAATATTTACATATAAATACATGGATGAGCAATGACCGAGTGGCATTGGCAAGGTACAATAGATGATGGTATAAAATACAGTATATACATATGAGATGAGTAATGCAAGATATGTAAACATTATTAAAGTGGCATTATTAAAGTGACTAGTGTTCCACTTATTAAAGTGGCCAATGATTCTTCAAGTCTGTATGTAGCAGCAGCCTCTGTGTTAGTGATGGCTATTTAACAGTCTGATGGCCTTGAGATAGAAGCTGTTTTTCAGTCTCTCGGTCCCAGCTTTGATGCACCTGTACTGACCTCGCCTTCTGGATGAGAGCGGGGTGAACAGGCAGTGGCTCGGGTGGTTGTTGTCCTTGATGATCTTTTTGGCCTTCCTGTGAAATCGGGTGGTGTAGATGTCCTGGAGGGCAGGTGTTTTGCCCCCGAAGATGCGTTGTGCAGACCTCACTACCCTCTCGTGAGCCCTGCAGTTGTGGGCGGAGCAGTTGCCATACCAGGCGGTGATACAGCAGGATGCTCTCAATTGTGCATTTGTAAAAGTTTGTGAGGGTTTTAGGTGACAAGCCAAATTTCTTCAGCCTCCTGAGGTTGAAGAGGCACTGTTTCGCCTTCTTCACAACGCTGTCTGTGTGGGTGGACCAATTCAGTTTGTCCGTGATGTGTACGCAGGGGAACTTAAAACTTTCCACCTTCTCCACTGCTGACCCGTCGATGTGGATAGGGGGGTGCTCCCTCTGCTGTTTCCTGAAGTCCACGATCATCTCCTTTGTTTTGTTGATGTTGAGTGAGAGGTTGTTTTCCTGACACCACACTCCGAGTACCATCACCTCCTCCCTATAGGCTGTCTCGATGTTGTTGGTAATCAAACTTACTACTGTTGTGTCGTCTGCAAACTTGATGATTGAGTTGGAGGCGTGCATGGCCACGCAGTCATGGGTGAACAGGGAGTACCGGAGGGGGCTGTGCACGTACCCTTGTGGGGCCCCAGTGTTGAGGATCAGCGAAATGGAGATGTTGTTTCCTACCTTCACCACCTGGGTGCGGCCCGTCAGGAAGTCCACGACCCAATTGCAGATGGCTGGGGCCTCAACCTTAGTGATGGGCTTGGAGGGTACTATGGTGTTGAATGCTGAGCTGTAGTCAATGAACAGCATTCTTACATAGGTATTCCTCTTGTCCAGATGGGATAGGGGAGTGTGTAGTGTGATGGTGATTGCATCGTCTGTGTATCTATGGGGACGGTACGCAAATTGAAGTGGGTCTAGGGTGACAGGTAGGGTGGAGGTGATATGATTGTTGACTAGTACCTCAAAGCACTTCATGATGACAGAAGTGAGCGCTACGGGGCGATAGTCATTTAGTTCAGTTACCTTAGTCTTCTTGTGTACAGCAACAATGGTGGCCATCTTGAAGCATGTGGGGACAGCAGACTGGGATAGGGAGAGATTGAATGTCTAAACACACCAGCCAGCTGGTCTGCGCATGCTCTGAGGACGTGGCTAGGGATGCCGGCCCAGACGGCATCCTTGAGAGGGTTAACACGTTTAAATGTCTTACTCTCATCGGCCACGGAGAAGGAGAGCCCACAGTCCTTGGTAGCGGGCCGGGTCGGTGGCACTGTATTATTCTCAAAGCTATGATAATAACCAACGAGAATTCTCTTGGGAGATGATATGGTCGACATTTGATTGTGAGGAATTATAGGTCAGGTGAATTGTGTTGTTACAATTACACCATTTACATTTACATTTAAGTCATTTAGCAGACGCTCTTATCCAGAGCGACTTACAAATTGGTGCATTCACCTTATGATACACCATGAGTCGTTAATCATGAAACATACACCCCTGCCCTTCTTCATCTTCATCACGGAGAGATGTTTATTTCTGTCGGCGTGACGCACAAAGCATTCCGGTGGCTGTACCGACTCCGACAGCACATCCCGAGAGACCCATGTTTCTGTGAAACAGAGTATGTTACCTGATGTCTCTCTGGAAAGCAACCCGTGTCCTAATTTCATCTACCTTGCTATCTAGAGACTGGAAATTAGCGGGTAATATACTCAGAAGCGGTTGAATTCTGACCAGCGTCTTCCTCTTCTGCGGCGGCGTTGTTTGGGCCTCTGGAATCAGTTCACCACTGGGTGGTGGTTCGGACAAAGGATCTGCTTCGGGAAATTCGTATTCCTGGTCGTAATGTTGGTAAGTTGACGTCGCTCTGATATCCAATAGTTCTTCCCGGCAGTATGAAATAACACTTAAGATTTTCTGGGCTAACAATGTAAGAAATAATACATAAAAAAATGAAATACTGCAAAGTTTATAAGCGAGGTGGCCCTCTCTGTCTCTGTCCCCTGAGGAGGGTGCTGTCGTCTCGTCTTCCTCCGGCTGGTCACTGAACTCTCACAAGTTATTGTAGGCCTAGTCTATCTTTTCCTGGGAGATAAACAGGATTTATTAGGGATAACACTGCAGTGAATAGCCTAAATGCCTATCCAATGAATTTACACAGTGAAATCATCATTTCTTTTTTTTGTGTGTGTTTTTACATTGGATAAAAGTAGAGACTCAGAGCTACAAAATGGTATATCATACTGCATTGTTGAGGAACAATGGGAAAGTAATTCTGCTTTGAAAGTTGATTAACTTGTAAACTCACTTTTGAGAAAATGGCCTTTGAATGTTTTGGTATCTAGTGAAGAGCACTTCTTTGTCTACATCCATTCAGCATTGTTCACACCCTCTTCAGCTTTAGCCCCACCCATCTCGTTTCGCTCTCGGAGCATTCAGAGCGCACACTTGATGCTCTGGCTGATGATTTGTTTACCTCTGGATAACATGAAAACAGCCTAACCAGCTCTGCTGGCAACAATTACATTACGCTTTTTTTGCCGAAGTTTACTGACACCGGCCATATTCAACGTGCGATGTACAATATGTAAAATCACACATCATGTAACGTTAGCTAGTTAAACAACAATGAACATGGTGCCAAATCGTGTCGTTACTACCCTGCATGAATATGCTGGGACCTAACCATCCAGGTTCAATGTTAGATAGCTGACATTATGCTCTAACTAGCAAAGCAAACAGCTCTGGGATACAAATAATAACGTCAGCTAGGGAGGCAGCCAGCTAACGTTAGCTATCAGACTCTAATTCCACTGATTTCAAAACTTGATCCTCCAGAGTTTGGAGAGCAACACTTAGCAATGCAGCTCCACTACACGATACATTTTCAAAAAGCAGCGTTTGACAGGATTACCAACAGACTGACCAGCTCAAATAGACAGAAGCCTTCTATATGGCAGACCAATCCGAACTCTTCTGTCGGTATCTCCAGCCCACTCATTATTTCAGCCAATCATGGCTAGTGGGAAGGTTGCTAACTTTTTCTGTGGCTTAACCAACAAGGCTCGTAATTGAACAATTTTATAGATGGCATACAAGTTTGTTATGTTTGGCATTTCTGCCAAAAAACTAATTTTGATAAAAATATTTTTTTAAGTTCAAACATTTCTCCTGTGAAGTCGTGACTTGTGACATATGCCTAGTTTCCTGAATCGGGTCACATATAGGAAATGAAAGGATAAACATATTTCCAAACAAAGGAGGAGAACAACTCGTAGGCAAACCGATAGTCCAGCCATCCACATGTTGTCTTCCCCATTCTGTGGCAGACCGATAGTCCAGCCATCCACATGTTGTCGTCCCCATTCTGTAGCAGACCGATAGTCCAGCCATCCACATGTTGTCGTCCCCATTCTGTAGCAGACCGATAGTCCAGCCATCCACATGTTGTCTTCCCCATTCTGTGGCAGACCGATAGTCCAGCCATCCACATGTTGTCGTCCCCATTCTGTGGCAGACCGATAGTCCAGCCATCCACATGTTGTCTTCCCCATTCTGTGGCAGACCGATAGTCCAGCCATCCACATGTTGTCTTCCCCATTCTGTGGCAGACCGATAGTCCAGCCATCCACATGTTGTCTTCCCCATTCTGTGGCAGACCGATAGTCCAGCCATCCACATGTTGTCGTCCCCATTCTGTAGCAGACCGATAGTCCAGCCATCCACATGTTGTCTTCCCCATTCTGTGGCAGACCGATAGTCCAGCCATCCACATGTTGTCGTCCCCATTCTGTAGCAGACCGATAGTCCAGCCATCCACATCGTCCCCATTCTGTAGCAGACCGATAGTCCAGCCATCCACATGTTGTCTTCCCCATTCTGTGGCAGACCGATAGTCCAGCCATCCACATGTTGTCTTCCCCATTCTGTGGCAGACCGATAGTCCAGCCATCCACATGTTGTCGTCCCCATTCTGTAGCAGACCGATAGTCCAGCCATCCACATGTTGTCTTCCCCATTCTGTGGCAGACCGATAGTCCAGCCATCCACATGTTGTCTTCCCCATTCTGTAGCAGACCGATAGTCCAGCCATCCACATGTTGTCTTCCCCATTCTGTAGCAGACCGATAGTCCAGCCATCCACATGTTGTCTTCCCCATTCTGTGGCAGACCGATAGTCCAGCCATCCACATGTTGTCGTCCCCATTCTGTAGCAGACCGATAGTCCAGCCATCCACATGTTGTCTTCCCCATTCTGTGGCAGACCGATAGTCCAGCCATCCACATGTTGTCTTCCCCATTCTGTGGCAGACCGATAGTCCAGCCATCCACATGTTGTCGTCCCCATTCTGTAGCAGACCGATAGTCCAGCCATCCACATCGTCCCCATTCTGTAGCAGACCGATAGTCCAGCCATCCACATGTTGTCTTCCCCATTCTGTGGCAGACCGATAGTCCAGCCATCCACATGTTGTCTTCCCCATTCTGTGGCAGACCGATAGTCCAGCCATCCACATGTTGTCTTCCCCATTCTGTAGCAGACCGATAGTCCAGCCATCCACATGTTGTCGTCCCCATTCTGTAGCAGACCGATAGTCCAGCCATCCACATGTTGTCTTCCCCATTCTGTAGCAGACCGATAGTCCAGCCATCCACATGTTGTCGTCCCCATTCTGTAGCAGACCGATAGTCCAGCCATCCACATGTTGTCTTCCCCATTCTGTGGCAGACCGATAGTCCAGCCATCCACATGTTGTCTTCCCCATTCTGTGGCAGACCGATAGTCCAGCCATCCACATGTTGTCGTCCCCATTCTGTAGCAGACCGATAGTCCAGCCATCCACATCGTCCCCATTCTGTAGCAGACCGATAGTCCAGCCATCCACATGTTGTCTTCCCCATTCTGTGGCAGACCAATAGTCCAGCCATCCACATGTTGTCTTCCCCATTCTGTGGCAGACCGATAGTCCAGCCATCCACATGTTGTCGTCCCCATTCTGTAGCAGACCGATAGTCCAGCCATCCACATGTTGTCTTCCCCATTCTGTGGCAGACCGATAGTCCAGCCATCCACATGTTGTCTTCCCCATTCTGTAGCAGACCGATAGTCCAGCCATCCACATGTTGTCTTCCCCATTCTGTAGCAGACCGATAGTCCAGCCATCCACATGTTGTCGTCCCCATTCTGTAGCAGACCGATAGTCCAGCCATCCACATGTTGTCTTCCCCATTCTGTGGCAGACCGATAGTCCAGCCATCCACATGTTGTCTTCCCCATTCTGTAGCAGACCGATAGTCCAGCCATCCACATGTTGTCTTCCCCATTCTGTAGCAGACCGATAGTCCAGCCATCCACATGTTGTCTTCCCCATTCTGTGGCAGACCGATAGTCCAGCCATCCACATGTTGTCGTCCCCATTCTGTAGCAGACCGATAGTCCAGCCATCCACATGTTGTCTTCCCCATTCTGTGGCAGACCGATAGTCCAGCCATCCACATGTTGTCTTCCCCATTCTGTGGCAGACCGATAGTCCAGCCATCCACATGTTGTCGTCCCCATTCTGTAGCAGACCGATAGTCCAGCCATCCACATCGTCCCCATTCTGTAGCAGACCGATAGTCCAGCCATCCACATGTTGTCGTCCCCATTCTGTGGCAGACCGATAGTCCAGCCATCCACATGTTGTCTTCCCCATTCTGTGGCAGACCGATAGTCCAGCCATCCACATGTTGTCTTCCCCATTCTGTGGCAGACCGATAGTCCAGCCATCCACATGTTGTCGTCCCCATTCTGTGGCAGACCGATAGTCCAGCCATCCACATGTTGTCTTCCCCATTCTGTGGCAGACCGATAGTCCAGCCATCCACATGTTGTCTTCCCCATTCTGTAGCAGACCGATAGTCCAGCCATCCACATGTTGTCTTCCCCATTCTGTAGCAGACCGATAGTCCAGCCATCCACATGTTGTCTTCCCCATTCTGTAGCAGACCGATAGTCCAGCCATCCACATGTTGTCGTCCCCATTCTGTAGCAGACCGATAGTCCAGCCATCCACATCGTCCCCATTCTGTAGCAACTCCAACACTCGATTTCATCCATTCGGTTTTTTCCGAAACATCTTCTTTCGTCTCCAAAATTCCATTGAACTTTTCTAGACTCTTTTCAGTAGACAGAGACTACAAAGAAACCCTGAAATTATTGTGAAGGTAACTTTTTTCACAAGCTGTGGTACTTTCTTAATTGTGCGAAGCCATGCAATTGTGCTAAACCAGAGTTTTTTGGTGCTTTTAAGAAAAACTGGGAACTCAAGTCTTTAGCTGTAGAAGGATTCCCACTTTGAATTCCAAGTTGGATCGAATCAAATCAAATGTATTTATATAGCCCTTCCTACATCAGCTGATATCTCAAAGTGCTGTACAGAAACCCAGCCTAAAACCCCAAACAGCAAGCAATGCAGGTGTAGAAGCACGGATGACCGTTCAAAACTATTTTCCCAGTCGGAGCTAGTTTTTTTTGCAGAGTTCCCGGTTTTGTTGAACGCACTGAAGTCGGAGATTTCAGAGTTCCAAGTTGTTGTTGTTGTTGCGCACTAGCTCCCTACGTTATCACTGCAAGCGCTATTTGATTCACGGGATACTCTACACGTCCACATTCTGGATAGCACAAAGAGGTACTGATCTAACAGCCAATGGAAAGGTACCCACCCAGCCAGGCTCAGCGAGGAGAATAAGAGAGAGGGGTTGTAAGACCAAAGTTACACATAGTCAAATTCAATACGTAAATTCCAAACTACTGACATTTAATGAATTACTAATTACATGACCCTCCCCCATTTTCCTCCGGGTAACAGTTGCATTCATTTCGACCGGTCCCTAAACGTAATTCTATGATTAGACCCACTGAGATCATACTACATTAATAGGGATTCTATATGTAATTCTATGATTAGACCCACTGAGATCATACTACATTAATAGAGGTTCTATATGTAATTCTATGATTAGACCCACTGAGATCATACTACATTAATAGGGGTTCTATATGTAATTCTATGATTAGACCCACTGAGATCATACTACATTAATAGGGGTTCTATATGTAATTCTATGATTAGACCCACTGAGATCATACTACATTAATAGGGGTTCTATATGTAATTCTATGATTAGACCCACTGAGATCATACTACATTAATAGGGGTTCTATATGTAATTCTATGATTAGACTCACTGAGATCATACTACATTAATAGGGGTTCTATATGTAATTCTATGATTAGACCCACTGAGATCATACTACATTAATAGGGGTTCTATATGTAATTCTGTGATTAGACCCACTGAGATCATACTACATTAATAGGGGTTCTATATGTAATTCTATGATTAGACCCACTGAGATCATACTACATTAATAGGGGTTCTATATGTAATTCTATGATTAGACCCACTGAGATCATACTACATTAATAGGGGGTTCTATATGTAATTCTATGATTAGACCCACTGAGATCATACTACATTAATAGGGGTTCTATATGTAATTATATGATTAGACCCACTGAGATCATACTACATTAATAGGGGTTCTATATGTAATTCTATGATTAGACCCACTGAGATCATACTACATTAATAGGGGTTCTATATGTAATTCTATGATTAGACCCACTGAGATCATACTACATTAATAGAGGTTCTATATGTAATTATATGATTAGACCCACTGAGATCATACTACATTAATAGGGGTTCTATATGTAATTCTATGATTAGACCCACTGAGATCATACTACATTAATAGGGGTTCTATATGTAATTCTATGATTAGTGTGATAAGGCCGTAATATAGTAGGTCCCATACCAGTAAGAAACAAAATCTACTTTCACCCCTAGATTTGGAAAATAAAGAAATTGTCCATTTGTCTGAATTAAATTCAGAGTCCTGTCTGTCTGTCTGTCTGTCTGTCTGTCTGTCTCTCCAGGTTTGAGTTGAGTGAGAAGATGTTGGCTGCCTGTAACGTGTTGAAGAACCACCTGAATGATGGCAAGGCCTTAACCAGTAAAGATGTGGTGAGCACCAGTTGTTATTGACTCTGCTTCTGAACAATTCTACCTCCATCTCTCTCATTATCCATCTCTCTCATTATCCATCTCTCTCATTATCCATCTCTCTCATTATCCATCTCTCTCATTATCCATCTCTCTCATTATCCATCTCTCTCATTATCCATCTCTCTCATTATCCATCTCTCTATCTCTCTCATTATCCATCTCTCTCATTATCCATCTCTCTCATTATCCATCTCTCTCATTATCCATCTGTCTTATTATCCATCTCTCTCATTATCCATCTCTCTCATTATCCATCTCTCTCATTATCCATCTCTCTCATTATCCATCTCTCTCATTATCCATCTCTCTCATTATCCATCTCTCTCATTATCCATCTCTCTCATTATCCATCTCTCTCATTATCCATCTCTCTCATTATCCATCTCAATTCTACCTCTCTCCATCTCTCTCATTATCCATCTCTCTCATTATCCATCTCTCCATCTCTCTCATTATCCATCTCTCTCATTATCCATCTGTCTTATTATCCATCTCTCTCATTATCCATCTGTCTTATTATCCATCTCTCTCATTATCCATCTCTCTTATTATCCATCTCTCTCATTATCCATCTCTCGTATTATCCATCTCTCTCATTATCCATCTCTCTCATTATCCATCTCTATCATTATCCATCTCTCCATCTCTCTCATTATCCATCTCTCATTAGCCATCTCTCTCATTATCCATCTCTCTTTATCCATCTCTCTCATTATCCATCTCTCTTATTATCCATCTCTCTTATTATCCATCTCTACATCTCTCTCATTATCCATCTCTCCATCTCTCTCATTATCCATCTCTCTCATTATCCATCTCTCCATCTCTCTCATTATCCATCTCTCATTATCCATCTCTTATTATCCATCTCTCTTATTATCCATCTCTCTCATTAGCCATCTCTCTCATTATCCATCTCTCTTTATCCATCTCTCTCATTATCCATCTCTCTTATTATCCATCTCTCCATCTCTCTCATTATCCATCTCTCCATCTCTCTCATTATCCATCTCTCTCATTATCCATCTCTCTCATTATCCATCTCTCTCATTATCCATCTCTCTATCTCTCTCATTATCCATCTCTTATTATCCATCTCTCTCATTATCCATCTCTCTCATTATCCATCTCTCCATCTCTCTCATTATCCATCTCTCATTATCCATCTCTTATTATCCATCTCTCTTATTATCCATCTCTCTCATTATCCATCTCTCTCATTATCCATCTCTCTCATTATCCATCTCTCTTAGTATCCATCTCTCTCATTATCCATCTCTCTCATTATCCATCTCTCTCATTATCCATCTCTCTCATTATCCATCTCTCCATCTCTCTCATTATCCATCTCTCTCATTATCCATCTCTCTCATTATCCATCTCTCTTATTATCCATCTCTCTCATTATCCATCTCAATTCTACCTCTCTCCATCTCTCTCATTATCCATCTCAATTCTACCTCTCCATCTCTCTCATTATCCCTCTCTCTTTATCCATCTCTCTCTTTATCCATCTCTCTCATTATCCATCTCTCTCATTATCCATCTCTCCATCTCTCTCATTATCCATCTGTCTTATTATCCATCTCTCTCATTATCCATCTCTCTCATTATCCATCTCTCTTATTATCCATCTCTCTCATTATCCATCTCTCTCATTATCCATCTCTATCATTATCCATCTATATCATTATCCATCTCTCCATCTCTCTCATTATCCATCTCTCTCATTATCCACCTCTCTCATTATCCATCTCTCTCATTATCCATCTCTCTCATTATCCATCTCTCCATCTCTCTCGTTATCCATCTCTCTCATTATCCATCTCTCTCATTATCCATCTCTCCATCTCTCTCATTATCCATCTCTCTCATTATCCATCTCTCTCATTATCCATCTCTCTCATTATCCATCTCTCTCATTATCCATCTCTCTCATTATCAATCTCTCTCATTATCCATCTCTCCATCTCTCTCATTATCCATCTCTCTCATTATCCATCTCTCTCATTATCCATCTCTCTCAATATCCATCTCTCTCATTATCCATCTCTCCATCTCTCTCATTATCCATCTCTCTCATTATCCATCTCTCTCATTATCCATCTCTCCATCTCTCTCATTATCCATCTCTTATTATCCATCTCTCTTATTATCCATCTCTCTTATTATCCATCTCTCTCATTATCCATCTCTCTCATTATCCATCTCTATCATTATCCATCTCTCTCATTATCAATATCTCTCATTATCAATCTCTCTCATTATCCATATCTCCATCTCTCTCATTATCCATCTCTCTCATTATCCATCTCTCTCATTATCCATCTCTCTCATTATCCATCTCTCTCAATATCCATCTCTCCATCTCTCTCATTATCCATCTCTCTCATTATCCATCTCTCCATCTCTCTCATTATCCATCTCTCTCATTATCCATCTCTATCATTATCCATCTATATCATTATCCATCTCTCCATCTCTCTCATTATCCATCTCTCTCATTATCCACCTCTCTCATTATCCATCTCTCTCATTATCCATCTCTCTCATTATCCATCTCTCCATCTCTCTCGTTATCCATCTCTCTCATTATCCATCTCTCTCATTATCCATCTCTCTCATTATCCATCTCTCTCATTATCCATCTCTCTCATTATCCATCTCTCTCATTATCCATCTCTCTATCTCTCTCATTATCCATCTCTTATTATCCATCTCTCTCATTATCCATCTCTCTCATTATCCATCTCTCTCATTATCCATCTCTCTTAGTATCCATCTCTCTCATTATCCATCTCTATCATTATCCATCTCTCTCATTATCCATCTCTCTCATTATCAATCTCTCTCATTATCCATCTCTCCATCTCTCTCATTATCCATCTCTCTCATTATCCATCTCTCTCATTATCCATCTCTCTCAATATCCATCTCTCTCATTATCCATCTCTCCATCTCTCTCATTATCCATCTCTCTCATTATCCATCTCTCTCATTATCCATCTCTCCATCTCTCTCATTATCCATCTCTTATTATCCATCTCTCTTATTATCCATCTCTCTTATTATCCATCTCTCTCATTATCCATCTCTCTCATTATCCATCTCTATCATTATCCATCTCTCTCATTATCAATATCTCTCATTATCAATCTCTCTCATTATCCATATCTCCATCTCTCTCATTATCCATCTCTCTCATTATCCATCTCTCTCATTATCCATCTCTCTCATTATCCATCTCTCTCATTATCCATCTCTCTCAATATCCATCTCTCCATCTCTCTCATTATCCATCTCTCTCATTATCCATCTCTCCATCTCTCTCATTATCCATCTCTCTCATTATCCATCTCTACATCTCTCTCATTATCCATCTCTCTCATTATCCATCTCAATTCTACATCTATCCATTTCTCTCATTATCCATCTCTCTCATTATCCATCTCTCCATCTCTCTCATTATCCATCTCTCTCATTATCCATCTCAATTCTACATCTCTCCATCTCTCTCATTATCCATCTCATTATCCATCTCAATTCTACATCTCTCCATCTCTCTCATTATCCATCTCTCTCATTATCCATCTCTCCATCTCTCTCATTATCCATCTTTCTCATTATCCATCTCTCTCATTATCCATCTCAATTCTACCTCTCTCCATCTCTCTCATTATCGATCTCAATTCTACCTCTCTCCATCTCTCATTTTCGATCTCAATTCTACCTCTCCATCTCTCATTATCGATCTCAATTCTACCTCTCTCCATCTCTCTCATTATCCATCTCAATTCTACCTCTCTCCATCTCTCTCATTATCCATCTCAATTCTACCTCTCTCCATCTCTCATTATCCATCTCAATTCTACCTCTCTCCATCTCTCATTATCAATCTCTCTATCTCTCAATTCAACCTCTCAACCTCTCAACCTCTCTACCTCTCTCTCATTATCGATCTCTCTCTCTCAATTCAACCTCTCAACCTCTCTCTCATTATCGATCTCTCTCTCTCTCTCTCTCAATTCAATTCAATTCAATTCAAGGGGCTTTATTGGCATGGGAAACATGTGTTAACATTGCCAAAGCAAGTGAGGTAGATAACATACAAAAGTGAAATAAACAATAAAAATGAACAGTAAACATTACACATACAGAAGTTTCAAAACAATAAAGACATTACAAATGGCCGATGACCTCAGGCCTTGGATATTCCAGGATGATATATCGAAGGCTTTTTGTTCCATAAAGTGTCCAATGTTGTTGGTCGTGGTTTGGCCTCAGGCCAGTAAGTGTGAGCAGAGCCTGCTGAGCATCTGGTACATGCCGTTGGCTTGGGCGAGTGTAAGAGTGGGGGTTGGGCCTGTTTGCCCGCTCACTACCTGGGCGTATGTGTGACTTCCATGTTGACGCCCTCTTTGAGGGGGTGGGGTGCAGGGGGTGGGCAGGAGTGGCATAGGTCTGATCTGAGGGGGCCTAAATGGGGTGTGGGCATGGTTGATGTGGGGGGGTGTTGATTGGTTGGGGTGGGGGTGTGAATGTGTCTGGGGGTGCTGTGGTCTGGATGTAAGTCCTCTTGGCGTGGGTCCTCTATGTGTAGGTCCAGGGGGGGTCCTGCAGGTCTTGGAGGGTGTCTCGCTGGTCTGGGTGGGGTGTCTCTTGATCTGTTGCTCCTGTGTGAAGTGTTGGGGCTGCGTTTGAGAGCGATGTCC
>NW_024061503.1:5000-42500 GCF_016432855.1 Salvelinus namaycush
ACTGTAATGAGCCCTGAGGCTACGGGCCCCCGGGGCCGAGTGGAGAGTTAACTTCCTTTAGCCGGACCGATTAATAAACCAGACGGTGTTGATTTATTTAGTCGCCCCATTGATGCCTGGGTAAGGATACCCCCGTGGGGTTTAGCATTTGAATAGGTCTCATCAGCCCCCTGTTTCCATCCATTAAAACACGGCTGACGAGTGGTAGGATTTAAACCCTCCTTTTTTCCTCTTAAAGGGTTGAATTCAATCCCCTTTAAATCAGCTCTGCTTGTTTGCAGGTGAGCTGCAGGTTATATGTGAGACGTACAAACACTGTAGAGTTGCAGGTGCACAACGCTAACATGAATTGATGCTACTTTCAATACAGACGCTAATAGCTGTTTTCAGATCTGCTGGTGTGTGAGAGACAGGGGGGGGGGGGGCACCGCAGTGACCACACAATTCAATTAACATTTATAATGTATTAAAACTCTAAAGGGTAATATACACTGATGTCTTCACAGGGAAAAAGTGTCCTGGTAAAAACATGGATGTCTCAAATCAAATCAAATCAAAATGTGTTTGTCACATGCGTCGAATACAACAGGTGTTGTAATGCTTACTTACAAGCCCTTTAACCAACAATTCCTTAACACTTATTTTTTTCTTAAAACTTCTTAAGTAAAAAATAGATAAGTAAAAAATTTGAAATAAAAGTAACAAATAATTAAAGAGCAGCAGTAAAATAACAATAGCGAGGCTATATACAGGGGGTACCGGTACAGAGTCAATGTGGAGGCTATATACAGGGTATTACGGTACAGAGTCAATGTGGAGGCTATATACAGGGGTACCGGTACAGAGTCAATGTGGAGGCTATATACAGGGTGTTACCGGTACAGAGTCAATGTGGAGGCTATATACAGGGTATTACGGTACAGAGACAATGTGGAGGCTATATACAGGGTATTACGGTACAGAGTCAATGTGGAGGCTATATACAGGGTATTACGGTACAGAGTCAATGTGGAGGCTATATACAGGGTGTTACGGTACAGAGTCAATGTGGAGACTATATACAGGGTGTACAGGTACAGAGTCAATGTGGAGGCTATATACAGGGTGTTACGGTACAGAGTCAATGTGGAGACTATATACAGGGTGTACAGGTACAGAGTCAATGTGGAGGCTATATACAGGGGGGTAGCGGTACAGAGTCAATGTGGAGACTATATACAGGGGGGTAGCGGTACAGAGTCAATGTGGAGACTATATACAGGGTGTACAGGTACAGAGTCAATGTGGAGGCTATATACAGGGGGTAGCGGTACAGAGTCAATGTGGAGGCTATATACAGGGTATTACGGTACAGAGTCAATGTGGAGGCTATATACAGGGTATTACGGTACAGAGTCAATGTGGAGGCTATATACAGGGGGTACCGGTACAGAGTCAATGTGGAGGCTATATACAGGGTATTACGGTACAGAGTCAATGTGGAGGCTATATACAGGGAGTACTGGTACAGAGTCAATGTGGAGGCTATATACAGGGGGTACCGGTACAGAGTCAATGTGGAGGCTATATACAGGGAGTACCGGTACAGAGTCAATGTGGAGGCTATATACAGGGTGTACCGGTACAGTGTCAATGTGGAGGCTATATACAGGGTGTACCGGTACAGTGTCAATGTGGAGGCTATATACAGGGTGTACTGGTACAGAGTCAATGTGGAGGCTATATACAGGGAGTACCGGTACAGAGTCAATGTGGAGGCTATATACAGGGGTACCGGTACAGAGTCAATGTGGAGACTATATACAGGGGGTACCGGTACAGAGTCAATGTGGAGGCTATATACAGGGGGTACCGGTACAGAGTCAATGTGGAGGCTATATACAGGGGGTACCGGTACAGAGTCAATGTGGAGGCTATATACAGGGGGTACCGGTACAGAGTCAATGTGGAGGCTATATACAGGGGGTACCGGTACAGAGTCAATGTGGAGGCTATATACAGGGGGTACCGGTACAGAGTCAATGTGGAGGCTATATACAGGGGGTACCGGGACAGAGTCAATGTGGAGGCTATATACAGGGGGTACCGGTACAAAGTCAATGTGGAGGCTATATACAGGGGGTACCGGTACAGAGTCAATGTGGAGGCTATATACAGGGGGTACCGGTACAGAGTCAATGTGGAGGTTATATACAGGGGGTACCGGTACAGAGTCAATGTGGAGGCTATATACAGGGGGTACAGGTACAGAGTCAATGTGGAGGCTATATACAGGTGGTACCGGTACAGAGTCAATGTGGAGGCTATATACAGGGGGTACCGGTACAGAGTCAATGTGGAGGCTATATACAGGTGGTACCGGTACAGAGTCAATGTGGAGGCTATATACAGGGGGTACCGGTACAGATTCAATGTGGAGGCTATATACAGGGGGCACCGGTACAGTGTCAATGTGGAGGCTATATACAGGGTGTTACGGTACAGAGTCAATGTGGAGGCTATATACAGGGGGTACCGGTACAGAGTCAATGTGGAGGCTATATACAGGGGGGTACCGGTACAGAGTCAATGTGGAGGCTATATACAGGGTGTTACAGTACAGAGTCAATGTGGAGGCTATATACAGGGTGTTACTGTACAGAGTCAATGTGGAGGCTATATACAGGGGGGTACCGGTACAGAGTCAATGTGGAGGCTATATACAGGGGGTACCGGTACAGAGTAAATGTGGAGGCTATATACAGGGTGTTACGGTACAGAGTCAATGTGGAGGCTATATACAGGGTGTACTGATACAGAGTCAATGTGGAGGCTATATACAGGGGGTACCGGTACAGAGTCAATGAGGAGGCTATATACAGGGGGTACCGGTACAGAGTCAATGTGGAGGCTATATACAGGGGGTACCGGTACAGAGTCAATGTGGAGGCTATATACAGGGTGTTACGGTACAGAGTCAATGTGGAGGCTATATACAGGGGGTACCGGTACAGAGTCAATGTGGAGGCTATATACAGGGGGTACCGGTACAGAGTCAATTTGGAGGCTATATACAGGGGGTACCGGTACAGAGTCATTGTGGAGGCTATATACAGGGGGTACTGGTACAGAGTCAATGTGGAGGTTATATACAGGGGGTACCGGTACAGAGTCTGTGTGGAGACTATATACAGGGGTACCGGTACAGAGTCAATGTGGAGGCTATATACAGGGGGTACCAGTACAGAGTCAATGTGGAGGCTATATACAGGGGGTACCGGTACAGAGTCAATGTGGAGGCTATATACAGGGGGTACCAGTACAGAGTCAATGTGGAGGCTATATACAGGGGGTACCGGTACAGAGTCAATGTGGAGGCTATATACAGGGGGTACCGGTACAGAGTCAATGTGGAGGCTATATACAGGGGGTACCGGTACAGAGTCAATGTGGAGGCTATATACAGGGGGCACCGGTACAGTGTCAATGTGGAGGCTATATACAGGGTGTTACGGTACAGAGTCAATGTGGAGGCTATATACAGGAGGTACCGGTACATAGTCAATGTGGAGGCTATATACAGGGGGTACCGGTACAGAGTCAATGTGGAGGCTATATACAAGGTGTACCCGGTACAGAGTCAATGTGGAGGCTATATACAGAGGGTACCGGTACAGAGTCAATGTGGAGGCTATATACAGGGGGTACCGGTACAGAGTCAATGTGGAGGCTATATACAGGGGGCACCGGTACAGTGTCAATGTGGAGGCTATATACAGGGTGTTACGGTACAGAGTCAATGTGGAGGCTATATACAGGGGGTACCGGTACAGAGTCACAGGAAGACAGGCCCGATCTGGCCAACAGACAGTTTAGCTTGGCCTATAGCACAGGAAGACAGGGCCGATCTGGCCAACAGACAGTTTAGCTTGGCCTATAGCACAGGAAGACAGGGCCGATCTGGCCAACAGACAGTTTAGCTTGGCCTATAGAACAGGAAGACAGGGCTGATCTGGCCAACAGACAGTTTAGCTTGGCCTATAGAACAAGAAGACAGGGCCGATCTGAAAGATTAGGGCCAACATACAGTTTGTGACAGTCTGAGGTTTTCTGAACCTAGTCTTTATTCGACACTGGGTTTAATTCACACAAGACGACTGAGTCTGAATGGAAATGTTGGCTGGAAGTCTGTCCAGCCAATCACGATGTGCTTCATGTTTGAACGTGAAGTATTCGTACTCGTAACTACACGTCTCTGACATACAGGTAACTGCCAAAGTAATGGAAACACTGGAGTAAATTAATGTAATGGGGCTCATGAATGGCACTGACCGTATTCCTGACCATATTGTATCTCACCTATTCTCCCTCTGAATGGAACACATACACAGATTCATGAATGTGAAGAATTCATACTCGTAACTACACGTCTCTGACATACAGGTAACTGCCAAAGTACTGGAAACACTTGAGTAAATGACAGAGTATACTGAACCGAAATATAAACATTCAACAGCCTGATCAACTGTATGAGAAGGAGATGTGGTTTTCTGATCCACACCCTTACCTTTCGTTAAGGTATCTGTGACCAACACATGCATATCTGTATTCCCAGTCATGTTAAATACATACAGTACCAGTCAATCTACTCATTCAAGGATTTTTCTTTATTTTGACTCATTTCTACATTGTAGAATAATAGTGAACACATCAAAACTATGAAATAGCACATATGGAATCATGTAGTAACCAAAAAGATGTTTTAAACAAATCAAAATATATTTTATATTTGAGATTCTTCAAAGTAGCCACCCTTTGTCTTGATGACAGCTTTGTACACTCTTGGCATTCTCTCAACCAGCTTCATGAGGTAGTCACCTGGAATGCATTTCAATTAACAGGTGTGCCTTGTTATTAAGTATAGAGTTCATTTATGGAATTTATTTCCTTCTTAATGCGTATGAGCCAATCAGTTGTGTTGTGACAAGGTGGGGAGGTATACAGAAGATAGCCCTATTTGGTAAAAGACCAAGTCCATATTATGGCAAGAACAGCTCAAATTGCTGAAAAGAAACCACGCCTAAAGGACACCAATAAGATGAAGAGACTTGCTTGGGCCAAGAAACATGAGCAATGGACATTAGACCGGTGGAAATCTGTCCTTTGGTCTGATGAGTCCAAATTTGAGATGTTTGGTTCCAACCGCCATGTCTTCGTGAGACGCAGAGTAGGTGAACGGATGATTTCCGCATGTGTGGTTCCCTCCGTGAAGCATGGAGGAGGAGGTGTGATGGTGTGGGGGTGCTTTGCTGGTGACACTGTCAGTGATTTATTTAGAATTCAAGGCACACTTAACCAGCATGGCTACCACAGCATTCTGCAGCGATACGCCATCCCATCTGGTTTGCACTTAGTGGGAATATAATTTGTTCTTCTTGGCTATTTGGCCAAGAAGGAGAGTGATGGAGTGCTGCATCAGATGACCTGGTCTCCACAATCACCTGACCTCAACCCAATTGAGATGTTTTGGGATGAGTTGTACCACAGAGTGAAGGAAAAGCAGCCAACAAGTGCTCAGCATATTTGGGAACTCCTTCAAGACTGTTGGAAAAGCATTCCAGGTGAAGCTGGTTGACAGAATGCCAACAGTGTGCAAAGCTGTCATCAAGACAAAGGGTGGCTACTTTGAAGAATTCCATATGTGTTATTTCATAGTTTGATGTCTTCACTATTATTCTACAATGTAGAAAATAGTACAAATAAAGAAAAACCCTTGAATGTGTAGGTGTGTCCAAACTGTTGACTGGTACTGTAGATTAGGACCTAAGGAATGTATTTCAAGTGACTGATTTCCTTATATGAATTGTAACTCAGTAAAATATTTGAAATTTTTGTATGTTGCGTTTATATTTTTTTGTTGTGTGTATTGAAAGCAGATGCTTCTACACAGGTGAGTAAATTAAGCAATCAATATCCCATCATGCTTAGGGTCATGTATGAAAATGCTGGGCAGGTCATTATTTTGGCTACCATGGCTATGCCCCCACAGGATGGCGATGCCCCCATAGGATGACGATGCCCCCATAGGATGACGATGCCCCCATAGGATGACGATGCCCCCATAGGATGACGATGCCCCCATAGGATGACGATGCCCCCATAGGATGACGATGCCCCCATAGGATGACGATGCCCCCATAGGATGGCGATGCCCCCATAGGATGGCGATGCCCCCATAGGATGACGATGCCCCCATAGGATGACGATGCCCCCATAGGATGACGATGCCCCCGTCCACAGTGCTGGAGTGTGTGTGTGTTTAGTTTTCTGAGTGTGTGTGTGTGTGTGTGTTTAGTTTTCTGAGTGTGTGTGTGTTTGTGTGTGTGTTTAGTTTTCTGAGTGTGTGTGTGTGTGTGTGTGTGTGTGTGTGTGTGTGTGTGTGTGTGTGTGTGTGTGTGTGTGTGTGTGTGTGTGTGTGTGTGTGTGTGTTTAGTTTTCTGAGTGTGTGTGTGTGTGTGTGTGTGTGTGTGTGTGTGTGTGTGTGTGTGTGTGTGTGTGTGTGTGTGTGTGTGTGTGTGTGTGTGTGTGTGTGTGTGTGTTTAGTTTCCTGAATACGAGGGGTGCTGAAAGGCCTCCTCATTCCTGTGTAGAACCACAGGCCACAACTCCTCGTCAAGCAATTTACTGGACTAAGCTTCAATTTCCTCCTCCATGTTTGCCTCTTAACTGTGCATAGCAAAACCGGGGATTGGGTTTAAATGGAACCCCCCCTTAAATACGTCAAATGAATCAGCACCATGCAGTGTACACTGTGTACTGTCAGCCCAGTAGTATAGAGTCTGGAGTAGAGACTGTTTACCAGTCCAGTAGTATAGAGTAGAGACTGTTTACCAGCCCAGTAGTATAGAGTCTAGAGTAGAGACTGTTTACCAGCCCAGTAGTATAGAGTCTAGAGTAGAGACTGTTTACCAGCCCAGTAGTATAGAGTCTAGAGTAGAGACTGTTTACCAGCCCAGTAGTATAGAGTAGAGACTGTTTACCAGCCCAGTAGTATAGAGTAGAGACTGTTTACCAGCCCAGTAGTATAGAGTCTAGAGTAGAGACTGTTTACCAGCCCAGTAGTATAGAGTAGAGACTGTTTACCAGCCCAGTAGTATAGAGTCTAGAGTAGAGACTGTTTACCAGCCCAGTAGTATAGAGTCTAGAGTAGAGACTGTTTACCAGCCCAGTAGTATAGAGTCTAGAGTAGAGACTGTTTACCAGCCCAGTAGTATAGAGTCTAGAGTAGAGACTGTTTACCAGCCCAGTAGTATAGAGTCTAGAGTAGAGACTGTTTACCAGCCCAGTAGTATAGAGTCTAGAGTAGAGACTGTTTACCAGCCCAGTAGTATAGAGTAGAGACTGTTTACCAGCCCAGTAGTATAGAGTCTAGAGTAGAGACTGTTTACCAGCCCAGTAGTATAGAGTAGAGACTGTTTACCAGCCCAGTAGTATAGAGTCTAGAGTAGAGACTGTTTACCAGCCCAGTAGTATAGAGTAGAGACTGTTTACCAGCCCAGTAGTATAGAGTCTAGAATAGAGACTGTTTACCAGTCCAGTAGTATAGAGTCTAGAGTAGAGACTGTTTACCAGTCCAGTAGTATAGAGTCTAGAGTAGAGACTGTTTAGAAGCCCAGTAGTATAGAGTCTAGAGTAGAGACTGTTTACCAGCCCAGTAGTATAGAGTAGAGTAGAGACTGTTTACCAGCCCAGTAGTATAGAGTAGAGACTGTTTACCAGCCCAGTAGTATAGAGTCTAGGGTAGAGACTGTTTACCAGTCCAGTAGTATAGAGTCTAGGGTAGAGACTGTTTACCAGTCCAGTAGTATAGAGTCTAGGGTAGAGACTCTTTACCAGCCCAGTAGTATAGAGTCTAGAGTAGAGACTGTTCACCAGCCCAGTAGTATAGAGTCTAGAGTAGAGACTGTTTACCAGCCCAGTAGTATAGAGACTAGAGTAGAGACTGTTTACCAGCCCAATAGTATAGAGTCTAGAGTAGAGACTGTTTACCAGCCTAGTAGTATAGAGTAGAGACTGTTTACCAGCCCAGTAGTATAGAGTCTAGGGTAGAGACTGTTTACCAGTCTAGTAGTATAGAGTCTAGAGTAGAGACTGTTTACCAGCCCAGTAGTATAGAGTCTAGAGTAGAGACTGATTACCAGCCCAGTAGTATAGAGTAGAGACTGTTTACCAGTCCAGTAGTATAGAGTAGAGACTGTTTACCATCCAGTAGTATAGAGTCTAGAGTAGAGACTGTTTACCAGCCCAGTAGTATAGAGTCTAGAGTAGAGACTGTTTACCAGTCCAGTAGTATAGAGTCTAGGGTAGAGCCTGTTTACCAGTCTAGTAGTATAGAGTCTAGAGTAGAGACTGTTTACCAGCCCAGTAGTATAGAGTCTAGAGTAGAGACTGTTTACCAGCCCAGTAGTATAGAGTCTAGAGTAGAGACTGTTTACCAGCCCAGTAGTATAGAGTCTAGAGTAGAGACTGTTTACCAGCCCAGTAGTATAGAGTCTAGAGTAGAGACTGTTTACCAGCCCAGTAGTATAGAGTCTAGAGTAGAGACTGTTTACCAGCCCAGTAGTATAGAGTCTAGAGTAGAGACTGATTACCAGCCCAGTAGTATAGAGTAGAGACTGTTTACCAGCCCAGTAGTATAGAGTAGATACTGTTTACCAGCCCAGTAGTATAGAGTCTAGAGTAGAGACTGATTACCAGTCCAGTAGTATAGAGTCTAGAGTAGAGACTGTTTACCAGCCCAGTAGTATAGAGTCTAGAGTAGAGACTGTTTACCAGCCCAGTAGTATAGAGTAGAGACTGTTTACCAGCCCAGTAGTATAGAGTCTAGAGTAGAGACTGTTTACCAGTCCAGTAGTATAGAGTAGAGACTGTTTACCAGCCCAGTAGTATAGAGTCTAGAGTAGAGACTGTTTACCAGCCCAGTAGTATAGAGTCTAGAGTAGAGACTGTTTACCAGCCCAGTAGTATAGAGTCTAGGGTAGAGACTGTTTACCAGTCCAGTAGTATAGAGTAGAGACTGTTTAACAGCCCAGTAGTATAGAGTCTAGAGTAGAGACTGTTTACCAGCCCAGTAGTATAGAGTCTAGAGTAGAGACTGTTTACCAGCCCAGTAGTATAGAGTCTAGAGTAGAGACTGTTTACCAGCCCAGTAGTATAGAGTCTAGAGTAGAGACTGTTTACCAGCCCAGTAGTATAGAGTAGAGACTGTTTACCAGCCCAGTAGTATAGAGTCTAGAGTAGAGACTGTTTACCAGCCCAGTAGTATAGAGTCTAGAGTAGAGACTGTTTATCAGCCCAGTAGTATAGAGTCTAGGGTAGAGACTGTTTACCAGCCCAGTAGTATAGAGTAGAGACTGTTTACCAGTCCAGTAGTATAGAGTAGAGACTGTTTACCAGCCCAGTAGTATAGAGTCTAGAGTAGAGACTGTTTACCAGCCCAGTAGTATAGAGTCTAGAGTAGAGACTGTTTACCAGCCCAGTAGTATAGAGTCTAGGGTAGAGACTGTTTACCAGCCCAGTAGTATAGCGTCTAGAGTAGAGACTGTTTACCAGCCCAGTAGTATAGAGTAGAGACTGTTTACCAGTCCAGTAGTATAGAGTAGAGACTGTTTACCAGCCCAGTAGTATAGAATCTAGAGTAGAGACTGTTTACCAGCTCAGTAGTATAGAGTCTAGAGTAGAGACTGTTTACCAGCCCAGTAGTATAGAGTCTAGGGTAGAGACTGTTTACCAGCCCAGTAGTATAGCGTCTAGAGTAGAGACTGTTTACCAGCCCATTAGTATAGAGTCTAGAGTAGAGACTGTTTACCAGTCCAGTAGTATAGAGTCTAGAGTAGAGACTGTTTACCAGCCCAGTAGTATATAGTAGAGACTGTTTACCAGTCCAGTAGTATAGAGTCTAGAGTAGAGACTGTTTACCAGCCCAGTAGTATAGAATCTAGAGTAGAGACTGTTTACCAGCCCAGTAGTATAGAGTAGAGACTGTTTACCAGTCCAGTAGGATAGAGTCTAGAGTAGAGACTGTTTACCAGCCCAGTAGTATAGAGTCTAGAGTAGAGACTGTTTACCAGCCCAGTAGTATAGAGTCTAGGGTAGAGACTGTTTACCAGCCCAGTAGTATAGAGTAGAGACTGTTTACCAGCCCAGTAGTATAGAGTCTAGAGTAGAGACGGTTTACCAGCCCAGTAGTATAGAGTCTAGAGTAGACACTGTTTAGCAGTCCAGTAGTATAGAGTCTAGAGTAGAGACTGTTTACCAGCCCAGTAGTATAGAGTCTAGAGTAGAGACTGTTTACCAGTCCAGTAGTATAGAGTCTAGAGTAGAGACTGTTTACCAGCCCAGTAGTATAGAGTCTAGAGTAGAGACTGTTTACCAGCCCAGTAGTATAGAGTCTAGAGTAGAGACTGTTTACCAGCCCAGTAGTATAGAGTCTAGAGTAGAGACTGTTTACCAGCCCAGTAGTATAGAGTCTAGAGTAGAGACTGTTTACCAGCCCAGTAGTATAGAGTCTAGAGGAGAGACTTTTTACCAGTCCAGTAGTATAGAGTCTAGAGTAGAGACTGTTTACCAGTCCAGTAGTATAGAGTCTAGGGTAGAGACTGTTTACCAGCCCAGTAGTATAGAGTAGAGACTGTTTACCAGTCCAGTAGTATAGAGTAGAGACTGTTTACCAGCCCAGTAGTATAGAGTCTAGAGTAGAGACTGTTTACCAGCCCAGTAGTATAGAGTCTAGAGTAGAGACTGTTTACCAGCCCAGTAGTATAGAGTCTAGAGTAGAGACTGTTTACCAGCCCAGTAGTATAGAGTCTAGGGTAGAGACTGTTTACCAGCCCAGTGGTATAGAGTCTAGAGTAGAGACTGTTTACCAGCCCAGTAGTATAGAGTCTAGAGTAGAGACTGTTTACCAGTCCAGTAGTATAGAGTCTAGAGTAGAGACTGTTTACCAGCCCAGTAGTATAGAGTCTAGAGTAGAGACTGTTTACCAGCCCAGTAGTATAGAGTCTAGAGTAGAGACTGTTTACCAGCCCAGTAGTATAGAGTCTAGAGTAGAGACTGTTTACCAGCCCAGTAGTATAGAGTCTAGAGTAGAGACTGTTTACCAGCCCAGTAGTATAGAGTCTAGAGTAGAGACTGTTTACCAGCCCAGTAGTATAGAGTCTAGGGTAGAGACTGTTTACCAGCCCAGTAGTATAGAGTATAGAGTAGAGACTGTTTACCAGCCCAGTAGTATAGAGTCTAGGGTAGAGACTGTTTACCAGCCCAGTAGTATAGAGTCTAGAGTAGAGACTGTTTACCAGCCCAGTAGTATAGAGTCTAGAGTAGAGACTGTTTACCAGCCCAGTAGTATAGAGTCTAGAGTAGAGACTGTTTACCAGCCCAGTAGTATAGAGTCTAGAGTAGAGACTGTTTACCAGCCCAGTAGTATAGAGTCTAGAGTAGAGACTGTTTACCAGCCCAGTAGTATAGAGTCTAGAGTAGAGACTGTTTACCAGCCCAGTAGTATAGAGTCTAGAGTAGAGACTGTGAAAAAAAGAGAAATAAACAATAAAAATGAACAGTAAACATTACACTCACAGAAGTTCCAAAAGAATAAAGACATTTAAAATGTCATATTATGTCTATATACAGAGTTGTAACAATGTGCAAATGGTTAACGTACAAAAGGGAAAATAAATATGGGTTGTAATCGCACTCTCTCTCTCTCACACTTTCTTTCTCCGTGGCTCGGCTCCAACGTTCAATTCAACAGCTACTTTAACAGACAGGGCCAAACGCTCACCTGGGGTTAAGGCAGAGAGTCAGAACGACAGCAGGATAGCTCAGGGGAAAGGCTCTGCTGCAGCTGTGTTGGAGGCCTAGATGGACTGTTTCTCCTCAGGTGTCTGGGGAGAAACATTTTTCCACCTTCTTGGAAAGCCAGACAGATATTTAATTGAGACCTGCGTGAATATAAATATAATGACTTATCTGGTATAACTAAAATATGTCCTTTTCGTCCTTTGGAATCGGAGCTAAATTTGAAGGAAATTGTGAATGAATGGATAATTCCTTGGTGATAAAGAGATAGGAGCAGCCACCTGTAGAGTGTGGTAGATATAGTCGGAAACAATTATAGTAGACCAGAAATAACATTGTCCTGGGAGTAACAAGTCATTCTGCTCTTAGCTACTCAGGAGAGTTGGCCTCTCCTCGGGGTTAGTTAGGTCTTCTGAAAAATTAGAATGATTATTTGATGTTTATTTTAGAATTATTTTAATATGGTTTCTGGTATGTGAACATATCAGTGTAACTGTGTCATTACAGAAACATTTGTTGAATGACTTTGTCGACTGGTGCAGTTGGTGACTCCATCGTTCAACTCCGTGTAGCTCAGTTGGTAGAGCATGGCCCTTCCAGCGCCAGGGTTGTGGGTTCGATTCCCACGAGGGACCAGTATGAAAATGTATCCACTCACTACTGTAGTGTCTCTGGATGAGAGAGTCTGTTAAATGACTCTCTACTGTAAGTCTCTCTGGATAAGAGAGTCTGTTAAATGACTCTCTACTGTAAGTCTCTCTGGATAAGAGAGTCTGTTAAATGACTCTCTACTGTAAGTCTCTCTGGATAAGAGAGTCTGTTAAATGACTCTCTACTGTAAGTCTCTCTGGATTAGAGAGTCTGTTAAATGACTCACTACTGTAAGTCTCTCTGGATCAGAGAGTCTGTTAAATGACTCTCTACTGTAAGTCTCTCTGGATAAGAGAGTCTGTTAAATGACTCTACTGTAAGTCTCTCTGGATTAGAGAGTCTGTTAAATGACTCACTACTGTAAGTCTCTCTGGATAAGAGAGTCTGTTAAATGACTCTCTACTGTAAGTCTCTCTGGATAAGAGAGTCTGTTAAATGACTCACTACTGTAAGTCTCTCTGGATAAGAGAGTCTGTTAAATGACTCACTACTGTAAGTCTCTCTGGATAAGAGAGTCTGTTAAATGACTCTCTACTGTAAGTCTCTCTGGATGAGAGTCTGTTAAATGACTCTCTACTGTAAGTCTCTCACATGAGAGTATCAGAACAATACTATGGACCAGTCCAACACACTGAGTATCAGAACAATACTATGGACCAGTCCTACACACTGAGTATCAGAACAATACTATGGACCAGTCCTACACACTGAGTATCAGAACAATACTATGGACCAGTCCTACACACTGAGTATCAGAACAATACTATGGACCAGTCCTACACACTGAGTATCAGAACAATACTATGGACCAGTCCTACACACTGAGTATCAGAACAATACTATGGACCAGTCCTACACACTGAACAATACTATGGACCAGTCCTACACACTGAGTATCAGAACAATACTATGGACCAGTCCTACACACTGAGTATCAGAACAATACTATGGACCAGTCCTACACACTGAGTATCAGAACAATACTATGGACCAGTCCTACACACTGAGTATCAGAACAATACTATGGACCAGTCCTACACACTGAGTATCAGAACAATACTATGGACCAGTCCTACACACTGAACAATACTATGGACCAGTCCTACACACTGAGTATCAGAACAATACTATGGACCAGTCCTACACACTGAACAATACTATGGACCAGTCCTACACACTGAGTATCAGAACAATACTATGGACCAGTCCTACACACTGAACAATACTATGGACCAGTCCTACACACTGAGTATCAGAACAATACTATGGACCAGTCCTACACACTGAACAATACTATGGACCAGTCCTACACACTGAGTATCAGAACAATACTATGGACCAGTCCTACACACTGAACAATACTATGGACCAGTCCTACACACTGAGTATCAGAACAATACTATGGACCAGTCCTACACACTGAACAATACTATGGACCAGTCCTACACACTGAGTATCAGAACAATACTATGGACCAGTCCTACACACTGAGTATCAGAACAATACTATGGACCAGTCCTACACACTGAGTATCAGAACAATACTATGGACCAGTCCTACACACTGAGTATCAGAACAATACTATGGACCAGTCCTACACACTGAGTATCAGAACAATACTATGGACCAGTCCAACACACTGAGTATCAGAACAATACTATGGACAAGGCGTACACTGTGAGTATCAGAACAATACTATGGACCAGTCCTACACACTGAACAATACTATGGACCAGTCCTACACACTGAGTATCAGAACAATACTATGGACCAGTCCTACACACTGAGTATCAGAACAATACTATGGACCAGTCCTACACACTGAGTATCAGAACAATACTATGGACCAGTCCTACACACTGAGTATCAGAACAATACTATGGACCAGTCCTACACACTGAGTATCAGAACAATACTATGGACCAGTCCTACACACTGAGTATCAGAACAATACTATGGACCAGTCCTACACACTGAGTATCAGAACAATACTATGGACCAGTCCTACACACTGAGTATCAGAACAATACTATGGACCAGTCCTACACACTGAGTATCAGAACAATACTATGGACCAGTCCTACACACTGAACAATACTATGGACCAGTCCTACACACTGAGTATCAGAACAATACTATGGACCAGTCCTACACACTGAGTATCAGAACAATACTATGGACCAGTCCTACACACTGAACAATACTATGGACCAGTCCTACACACTGAGTATCAGAACAATACTATGGACCAGTCCTACACACTGAGTATCAGAACAATACTATGGACCAGTCCAACACACTGAACAATACTATGGACCAGTCCTACACACTGAGTATCAGAACAATACTATGGACCAGTCCTACACACTGAGTATCAGAACAATACTATGGACCAGTCCTACACACTGAGTATCAGAACAATACTACTCTCTCTACCTGTCTGTGTGTTTCTCCCTCTACCTAGTTGTCTGTCTCTCTCCCTCTACCTGACTGTCTGTGTCTATCAGACAGTTGTATTAAAGCTATTTAATCTCTCCTCAGACTAATATTATTCTGTTTGTCCTGTGGGTACCTTTGCCACTGTTCCACCCCTTGTGTATTGCGCTGTCATGGTCTGTTTCTCTCTCTTCCTGTCTGTCTGTGTCTCTCCCTGGAAAGAAATCCCTCCGTTCTCTCTCCTCTCTCCTCTCCGTCCTCAGTGATAGAAGGGTAGAGGCTAAGTATTCAGACATTTATGGTGCTGGTTATTAAGCAGCGCTACCAGCAGCAGTGACTCATGAAGTAGCTGAATATTATTGTTGTTTTAATTATCTTGGGGGGTCAGATTTACCGGTCATTTCACAATCTGACCCCTTACCAGTCATTTCCCAATCTGACCCCTTTACCAGTCATTTCACAATCTGACCCCTTTACCAGTCATTTCCCAATCTGACCCCTTTACCAGTCATTTCACAATCTGACCCCTTTACCAGTCATTTCACAATCTGACCCCTTTACCAGTCATTTCCCAATCTGACCCCTTTACCAGTCATTTCCCAATCTGACCCCTTTACCAGTCATTTCCCAATCTGACCCCTTTACCAGTCATTTCCCAATCTGACCCCTTTACCAGTCATTTCCCAATCTGACCCCTTTACCAGTCATTTCCCAATCGGACCCATTTACCAGTCATTTCACAATCTGACCCCTTTACCAGTCATTTCACAATCTGACCCCTTTACCAGTCATTTCACAATCTGACCCCTTTACCAGTCATTTCACAATCTGACCCCTTTACCAGTAATTTCACAATCTGACCCCTTTACCAGTCATTTCACAATCTGACCCCTTTACCAGTCATTTCCCAATCTGACCCCTTTACCAGTCATTTCACAATCTGACCCCTTTACCAGTCATTTCCCAATCTGACCCCTTTACCAGTCATTTCCCAATCTGACCCCTTTACCAGTCATTTCCCAATCTGACCCCTTTACCAGTCATTTCCCAATCTGAACCCTTTACCAGTCATTTCCCAATCTGACCCCTTTACCAGTCATTTCCCAATCTGAACCCTTTACCAGTCATTTCACAATCTGACCCCTTACCAGTCATTTCACAATCTGACCCCATACCAGTCATTTCACAATCTGACCCCTTTACCAGTTATTTCACAATCTGACCCCTTTACCAGTCATTTCACAATCTGACCCCTTTACCAGTCATTTCACAATCTGACCCCTTTACCAGTCATTTCCCAATCTGACCCCTTTACCAGTCATTTCCCAATCTGACCCCTTTACCAGTCATTTCCCAATCTGACCCCTTTACCAGTCATTTCCCAATCTGAACCCTTTACCAGTCATTTCACAATCTGACCCCTTTACCAGTCATTTCACAATCTGACCCCTTTACCAGTCATTTCACAATCTGACCCCTTTACCAGTCATTTCCCAATCTGACCCCTTTACCAGTCATTTCCCAATCTGACCCCTTTACCAGTCATTTCCCAATCTGACCCCTTTACCAGTCATTTCCCAATCTGAACCCTTTACCAGTCATTTCACAATCTGACCCCTTACCAGTCATTTCACAATCTGACCCCATACCAGTCATTTCACAATCTGACCCCTTTACCAGTTATTTCACAATCTGACCCCTTTACCAGTCATTTCACAATCTGACCCCTTTACCAGTCATTTCACAATCTGACCCCTTACCAGTCATTTCCCAATCTGACCCCTTTACCAGTCATTTCACAATCTGACCCCTTGCCAGTTATTTCACAATCTGACCCCTTTACCAGTCATTTCACAATCTGACCCCTTTACCAGTCATTTCACAATCTGACCCCTTACCAGTCATTTCCCAATCGGACCCATTTACCAGTCATTTCACAATCTGACCCCTTTACCAGTAATTTCCCAATCTCACCCCTTACCAGTCATTTCCCAATCTGACCCCTTTACCAGTCATTTCCCAATCTGACCCCTTTACCAGTCATTTCCCAATCTGACCCCTTACCAGTCATTTCACAATCTGACCCTTTACCAGTCATTTCACAATCTGACCCCTTTACCAGTCATTTCACAATCTGACCCCTTTACCAGTCATTTCACAATCTGACCCCTTTACCAGTAATTTCACAATCTGACCCCATACCAGTCATTTCACAATCTGACCGCTTTACCAGTCATTTCACAATCTGACCCCTTATCAGTCATTTCACAATCCCTTACCAGTCATTTCACAATCTGACCCCTTTACCAGTCATTTCCCAATCTGACCCCTTTACCAGTCATTTCCCAATCTGACCCCTTTACCAGTCATTTCCCAATCTGAACCCTTTACCAGTCATTTCACAATCTGACCCCTTACCAGTCATTTCACAATCTGACCCCATACCAGTCATTTCACAATCTGACCCCTTTACCAGTTATTTCACAATCTGACCCCTTTACCAGTCATTTCACAATCTGACCCCTTTACCAGTCATTTCACAATCTGACCCCTTACCAGTCATTTCCCAATCTGACCCCTTTACCAGTCATTTCACAATCTGACCCCTTGCCAGTTATTTCACAATCTGACCCCTTTACCAGTCATTTCACAATCTGACCCCTTTACCAGTCATTTCACAATCTGACCCCTTACCAGTCATTTCCCAATCGGACCCATTTACCAGTCATTTCACAATCTGACCCCTTTACCAGTAATTTCCCAATCTCACCCCTTACCAGTCATTTCCCAATCTGACCCCTTTACCAGTCATTTCCCAATCTGACCCCTTTACCAGTCATTTCCCAATCTGACCCCTTACCAGTCATTTCACAATCTGACCCTTTACCAGTCATTTCACAATCTGACCCCTTTACCAGTCATTTCACAATCTGACCCCTTTACCAGTCATTTCACAATCTGACCCCTTTACCAGTAATTTCACAATCTGACCCCATACCAGTCATTTCACAATCTGACCGCTTTACCAGTCATTTCACAATCTGACCCCTTATCAGTCATTTCACAATCCCTTACCAGTCATTTCACAATCCCTTACCAGTCATTTCACAATCTGACCCCTTTTCCAGTCATTTCACAATCTGACCCCTTTACCAGTCATTTCCCAATCTGACCCCTTACCAGTCATTTCACAATCTGACCCCATACCAGTCATTTCACAATCTGACCCCATACCAGTCATTTCACAATCTGACCCCTTAACAGTCATTTCCCAATCTGACTCCTTACCAGTCATTTCCCAATCTGACCCCTTTACCAGTCATTTCACAATCTGACCCCTTTACCAGTCATTTCACAATCTGACCCCTTTACCAGTCATTTCCCAATCTGACCTCATACCAGTCATTTCACAATCTGACCCCTTACCAGTCATTTCCCAATCTGACCCCATACCAGTAATTTCACAATCTGACCCCTTTACCAGTCATTTCACAATATGACCCCTTTACCAGTCATTTCCCAATCTGACCCCTTACCAGTCATTTCCCAATCTGACCCCTTACCAGTCATTTCCCAATCTGACCCCATACCAGTCATTTCACAATCTGACCCTTTTACCAGTCATTTCACAATCTGACCCCTTTACCAGTCATTTCACAATCTGACCCCTTTACCAGTCATTTCACAATCTGACCCCTTTACCAGTCATTTCCCAATCTGACCCCTTTACCAGTCATTTCACAATCTGACCCCTTTACCAGTCATTTCCCAATCGGACCCCTTTACCAGTCATTTCCCAATCTGACCCCTTTACCAGTCATTTCCCAATCTGACCCCTTTACCAGTCATTTCCCAATCTGAACCCTTTACCAGTCATTTCACAATCTGACCCCTTACCAGTCATTTCACAATCTGACCCCATACCAGTCATTTCACAATCTGACCCCTTTACCAGTTATTTCACAATCTGACCCCTTTACCAGTCATTTCACAATCTGACCCCTTTACCAGTCATTTCACAATCTGACCCCTTACCAGTCATTTCCCAATCTGACCCCTTTACCAGTCATTTCACAATCTGACCCCTTGCCAGTCATTTCACAATCTGACCCCTTTACCAGTCATTTCACAATCTGACCCCTTTACCAGTCATTTCACAATCTGACCCCTTACCAGTCATTTCCCAATCGGACCCATTTACCAGTCATTTCACAATCTGACCCCTTTACCAGTAATTTCCCAATCTCACCCCTTACCAGTCATTTCCCAATCTGACCCCTTTACCAGTCATTTCCCATTCTGACCCCTTTACCAGTCATTTCCCAATCTGACCCCTTTACCAGTCATTTCACAATCTGACCCTTTACCAGTCATTTCACAATCTGACCCCTTTACCAGTCATTTCACAATCTGACCCCTTTACCAGTCATTTCACAATCTGACCCCTTTACCAGTAATTTCACAATCTGACCCCATACCAGTCATTTCACAATCTGACCGCTTTACCAGTCATTTCACAATCTGACCCCTTATCAGTCATTTCACAATCCCTTACCAGTCATTTCACAATCCCTTACCAGTCATTTCACAATCTGACCCCTTTTCCAGTCATTTCACAATCTGACCCCTTTACCAGTCATTTCCCAATCTGACCCAATACCAGTCATTTCACAATCTGACCCCTTACCAGTCATTTCCTAATCTGACCCCTTACCAGTCATTTCCCAATCTGACCCCTTACCAGTCATTTCCCAATCTGACCCCTTACCAGTCATTTCCCAATCTAACCCCTTACCAGTCATTTCACAATCTGACCCCATACCAGTCATTTCACAATCTGACCCCATACCAGTCATTTCACAATCTGACCCCTTAACAGTCATTTCCCAATCTGACTCCTTACCTGTCATTTCCCAATCTGACCCCTTTACCAGTCATTTCACAATCTGACCCCTTTACCAGTCATTTCACAATCTGACCCCTTTACCAGTCATTTCCCAATCTGACCTCATACCAGTCATTTCCCAATCTGACCCCTTACCAGTCATTTCCCAATCTGACCCCATACCAGTCATTTCACAATCTGACCCCTTTACCAGTCATTTCACAATATGACCCCTTTACCAGTCATTTCCCAATCTGACCCCTTACCAGTCATTTCCCAATCTGACCCCTTACCAGTCATTTCCCAATCTGACCCCATACCAGTCATTTCACAATCTGACCCTTTTACCAGTCATTTCCCAATCTGATCCCTTAACAGTCATTTCCCAATCTGACCCCTTACCAGTCATTTCCCAATCTGACCCCTTACCAGTCATTTCACAATCTGACCCCTTTACCAGTCATTTCACAATCTGACCCCTTTACCAGTCATTTCACAATCTGACCCCTTTACCAGTCATTTCACAATCTGACCCCTTACCAGTCATTTCACAATCTGACCCCTTTACCAGTCATTTCACAAGCTGACCCCTTACCAGTCATTTCACAAGCTGACCCTTTACCAGTCATTTCACAATCTGACCCCTTTACCAGTCATTTCCCAATCTGACCCCTTTACCAGTCATTTCCCAATCTGACCCCTTACCAGTCATTTCCCAATCTGACCCCTTTACCAGTCACTTCACAATCTGACCCCTTTACCAGTCATTTCACAATCTGACCCCTTTACCAGTCATTTCACAATCTGACCCCTTTACCAGTCATTTCACAATCTGACCCTTTACACCAGTCATTTCACAATCTGACCCCTTTACCAGTCATTTCACAATCTGACCCCTTTACCAGTAATTTCCCAATCTGACCCCTTTACCAGTAATTTCCCAATCTGACCCCTTACCTGTCATTTCACAATCTAACCCCTTTACCAGTCATTTCACAATCTGACCCCTTTTCCAGTCATTTCCCAATCTGACCCCTTTACCAGTCATTTCACAATCTGACCCCTTTACCAGTAATTTCCCAATCTGACCCCTTACCAGTCATTTCACAATCGGACCCCTCTACCAGTCATTTCACAATCGGACCCCTTTTCCAGTCATTTCACAAGCTGACCCATTTACCAGTTATTTCACAATCTGACCCCTTTACCAGTCATTTGACAATCTGACCCCTTACCAGTCATTTCCCAATCTGACCCCTTACCATTCATTTCCCAATCTGACCCAATACCAGTCATTTCACAATCTGACCCTTTACCAGTCATTTCACAATCTGACCCCTTAACAGTCATTTCCCAATCTGACCCCTTACCAGTCATTTCCCAATCTGACCCCTTTACCAGTCATTTCACAATCTGACCCCTTTACCAGTCATTTCGCAATCTGACCTCTTTACCAGTCATTTCACAATCTGACCCTATACCAGTCATTTCACAATCTGACCCCTTTACCAGTCATTTCACAATCTGACCCCTTACCAGTCATTTCACAATCCCTTACCAGTCATTTCACAATCCCTTACCAGTCATTTCACAATCGGACCCCTTTTCCAGTCATTTCACAATCTGACCCCTTTACCAGTCATTTCCCTATCTGACCCCATACCAGTCATTTCACAATCTGACCCCTTACCAGTCATTTCCTAATCTGACCCCTTACCAGTCATTTCCCAATCTGACCCCTTACCAGTCATTTCCCAATCTGACCCCTTAACAGTCATTTCATAATCTGACCCTTTTACCAGTCATTTCCCAATCTGACCCCTTAACAGTCATTTCCCAATCTGACCCCATACCAGTCATTTCACAATCTGACCCCTTTACCAGTTATTTCACAATCTGACCCCTTTACCAGTCATTTCACAATCTGACCCCTTACCAGTCATTTCCCAATCTGACCCCTTACCAGTCATTTCCCAATCTGACCCAATACCAGTCATTTCACAATCTGACCCTTTTACCAGTCATTTCCCAATCTGACCCCTTAACAGTCATTTCCCAATCTGACCCCTTTACCAGTTATTTCACAATCTGACCCCTTTACCAGTCATTTCACAATCTGACCCCTTACCAGTCATTTCCCAATCTGACCCCTTACCAGTCATTTCCCAATCTGACCCCATACCAGTCATTTCACAATCTGACCCTTTTACCAGTCATTTCCCAATCTGACCCCTTAACAGTCATTTCCCAATCTGACCCCTTACCAGTCATTTCCCAATCTGACCCCTTTACCAGTCATTTCACAATCTGACCCCTTTACCAGTCATTTCCCAATCTGACCCCTTTACCAGTCATTTCCCAATCTGACCCCATACCAGTCATTTCACAATCTGACCCCTTACCAGTCATTTCCCAATCTGACCCATACCAGTCATTTCACAACCTGACCCTTTTACCAGTAATTTCACAATCTGACCCCTTACCAGTCATTTCCCAATCTGACCCCTTTACCAGTCATTTCACAATCTGACCCCTTTACCAGTCATTTCACAATCTGACCCCATACCAGTCATTTCACAATCTGACCCCTTTATCAGTAATTTCACAATCTGACCCCTCACCAGTCATTTCACAATCCCTTACCAGTCATTTCACAATCTGACCCCTTTACCAGTCATTTTACAATCTGACCCCTTTACCAGTCATTTCCCAATCTGACCTCATACCAGTCATTTCCCAATCTGACCCCTTACCAGTCATTTCCCAATCTGACCCCTTACCAGTAATTTCCCAATCTGACCCCTTACCAGTCATTTCACAATCTGACCCCATACCAGTCATTTCACAATCTGACCCTTTTACCAGTCATTTCACAATCTGACCCCTTAACAGTCATTTCCCAATCTGACCCCTTAACAGTCATTTCCCAATCTGACCCCTTTACCAGTCATTTCCCAATATGACCCCTTTACCAGTCATTTCACAATCTGACCCCTTACCAGTCATTTCACAATCCCTTACCAGTCATTTCCCAATCTGACCCCTTTACGAGTCATTTCACAATCTGACCCTTTACCAGTCATTTCACAATCTGACCCCTTTACCAGTCATTTCACAATCTGACCCCTTACCAGTCATTTCACAATCTGACCCCTTTACCAGTCATTTCACAATCTGACCCCTTTACCAGTCATTTCACAAGCTGACTCCTTACCAGTCATTTCACAATCTGACCCCTTTACCAGTCATTTCCCAATCTGACCCCTTTACCAGTCATTTCCCAATCTGACCCCTTACCAGTCATTTCCCAATCTGACCCCTTACCAGTCATTTCCCAATCTGACCCCTTTACCAGTCATTTCCCAATCTGACCCCTTTACCAGTCATTTCACAATCTAAACTGTAATATGTTGTGGTAAATCTAGTTGTATACCATGATTCATAGATCTTCATTCATGAATTATTACAGGCCACCTGGACTGACTGGTAGTGATGTCTGTCTGAGGAAATGACATATCATCCACTCAGCACACATCTATAATGGGATCAGAGTAGCACAGCAGCCATGGGGAGATGTAACCATGTGTCAACCCTGAACTACCCTCTGCTAGCTCCTCCATCTCTCAAGGAGAAACTGACCTCCGTCCCTGGCCCTGTCTGTCTGCTTGGGCGGCAGTAGAGACAGGACTTGGCAGGCTGTTCCGGGGTCAGGGCTTCTCTCTTCTCTCCTCTCTCTCTCTCTCTCTCTCTCTCTCTCTCTCTCTCTCTCTCTCTCTCTCTCTCTCTCTCCGTCTCTCTCTCTCTGTCTCTCTCTCTCTTCTCTCTCTCTCTGTCTCTCTCTCTCTTCTCTCTTCTCTCTCCGTCTCTCTCTCTCTGTCTCTCTCTCTCTTCTCTCTTCTCTCTGCGTCTCTCTCTCTCAGAAATAGGCCATTCATTCAGACGGGTCTATTGGTGAGAGGGAGCATTTCCAGTGTGTGTTTGGGTGGAGAATCATTTCTCCTATCGCAGAGTGATGTTGACAGAATGGTGGTGTGAGAGAAGAGACAGAGGACCAGATGGTTGATGTGGTGGGCTCCATAGGAGAGACCTGGGTACAGAGGTCAGGGGGAATGGAGGAGAGGGGAGACCTGGGTACAGAGGTCAGGGGGAAGACAGGAATGGAGGAGAGGGGAGACCTGGGTACAGAGGTCAGGGGGAAGATGAGAATGGAGGAGAGGTGACCTGGGTACAGAGGTCAGGGGGAAGACAGGAATGGAGGAGAGGGGAGACCTGGGTACAGAGGTCAGGGGGAAGACAGGAATGGAGGAGAGGGGAGACCTGGGTACAGAGGTCAGGGGGAAGACAGGAATGGAGGAGAGGGGAGACCTGGGTACAGAGGTCAAGGGGAAGACAGGAAGGGAGGAGAGATGACCTGGGTACAGAGGTCAGGGGGGAGACAGGAATGGAGGAGAGGGGAGACCTGGGTACAGAGGTCAGGGGGAAGACAGGAATGGAGGAGAGGGGAGATGGGGTGAGTCCTGCTTGAGTAGGTAAAGGCTTCGGGCCATGTCTCTGCTGTCCTCATAGGTACACACAGAGATACAGATCCCCCCCCCCCCCACACACACACACACACACACTCTCTCTCTCTCTCTCTCTCTCTCTCTCTCTCTGACCCCCCCCCCCCCCCCCCCCCCCCCACCCACCTGTTTCTGTGCCCTTGTCACAGCCTGTAGAACAGAGCACCAGTGGAGCGAGTCATTGAGGACCAACAGATTTATGCCTCAGGTTGAGTTGGGGTCCGAGAGGCCTTTTGGAGAGGAGCCAACCTGGACAGACAGACTCCTCTCTCCCCTCAGGTTGGGTTGGGGTCCAACCGGACAGACAGACTCCTCTCCCCTCAGGTTGGGTTGGGGTCCAACCGGACAGACAGACTCCTCTCCCCTCAGTCGTTCCCGTCCCGTATTAAAGTGGTCTGGATCAGAAACACAGAGTGGATGTCGTTGAGTTGAGTGACGATCTAACGGCTGGTCTCTTTCTGTTTCTCTCAGGGTCGTCAGCAGCCAAGAAGACACATACATGTAAGTGTCCAGAAGTCATTTCTCTACAAATGATACAGTCCACTATGGCTGGAATGAAGAACAGCTTCTGTCCTCAAACAATACGACTGATAAACAGATGACAGAACTGCTACTCTGACTATCTGAGTTAACATTGTGTCTTTATATACCTTTTATTTCAATCTTTACACTATCTCTATGCAGACTGACAGGCTCCTACACACACTGTCTCTATGCAGACTGACAGGCTTCTACACACACTGTCTCTATGCAGACTGACAGGTTCCTACACACACTGTCTCTATGCAGACTGACAGGCTTCTACACACACTGTCTCTATGCAGACTGACAGGCTTCTACACACACTGTCTCTATGCAGACTGACAGGCTTCTACACACACTGTCTCTATGCAGACTGACAGGCTCCTACACACACTGTCTCTATGCAGACTGACAGGCTTCTACACACACTGTCTCTATGCAGACTGACAGGCTCCTACACACACTGTCTCTATGCAGACTGACAGGTTCCTACACACACTGTCTCTATGCAGACTGACAGGTTCCTACACACACTGTCTCTATGCAGACTGACAGGCTCCTACACACACTGTCTCTATGCAGACTGACAGGTTCCTACACACACTGTCTCTATGCAGACTGACAGGGTCCTACACACACTGTCTCTATGCAGACTGACAGGCTCCTACACACACTGTCTCTATGCAGACTGACAGAGTCCTACACACACTGTCTCTATGCAGACTGACAGGCTCCTACACACACTGTCTCTATGCAGACTGACAGAGTCCTCACTATCTCTATGCAGACTGACAGGTTCCTACACACACTGTCTCTATGCAGACTGACATGCTCCTACACACACTGTCTCTATGCAGACTGACAGGCTCCTACACACACAAACTGTCACTCCAACATACACTCAATTAGTATTTGGTAGCATTGCCTTTAAATTGTTTGGTCAAATGTTTCGGGTAGCCTTCCACAAGTTCCCACAATAAGTTGGGTGAATTTTGGCCCATTCCTCCTGACAGAGCTGGTGTAACTGAGACAGGTTTGTAGGCTTCCTTGCTCGCACATGCTTTTTCAGTTCTGCCCACACATGTTCTATAGGATTGAGGTCAAGGCTTTGTGATGACCACTCCAATACCTTGACTTTGTTGTCCTCAAGCCATTTTGCCACAACTTTGGAAGTATGCTTGGGGTCATTGCCCATTTGGAAGACCCATTTGCGACCAAGCTTTAACTTCCTGACTGATGTCTTGAGATGTTGCTTCAATATATCCACATAATTTTCTTTCCTCATGATGCCATCTATTTTGTGAAGTGCACCAGTCCCTCCTGCAGCAAAGCACCCCCACAACATGATGCTGCCACCCCTGTGCTTCACGGTTGGGATGGTGTTCTTTAGCTTGCAAGCCTCCCCCTTTTTCCTCCAAACGTAACGATGTTCATTATGGCCAGACAGTTCTATTTTTGTTTCATCAGACCAGAGGACATTTCTCCAAAAAGTATGATCTTTGTCCCCAGGTGCAGTTGCAAACCGTAGTCTGGCTTTTTTGTGGCGGTTTTGGAGCAGTGGCTTCTTTCTTGCTGAGCGGCCTTTCAGGTTATGTCCATATAGGACTCGTTTTACTGTGGATATAGATACTTTTGTACCTGTTTCCTCCAGCATCTTCACAAGGTCCTTTGCTGTTGTTCTGGGATTGATTTGCACTTTTCACACCAAAGTACGTTCATCTCTAGGAGACAGAACGCGTCTCCTTCCTGAGCGGTATGACGGCTGAGTGGTCCCATGGTGTTTATACTTATGTACTATTGTTTGTAGAGATGAACGTGTTACCTTCAGGCGTTTGGAAATTGCTCCCAAGGATGAACCAGACTTGTGGAGGTCTACAATTTTTTTTCTGAGGTCTTGGCTGATTTCTTTAGATTTTCCCATGATGTCAAGCAAAGAGGCACAGAGTTTGAATGTAGGCCTTGAAATACATCCACGGGTACACCTCCAATTGACTCAAATGATGTCAATTAGCCTGTCAGAAACTTCTAAAGCCATGACATAATTTTCTGGAATTTTCCAAGCTGTTTAAAGGCACAGTCAACTTAGTGTATGTAAACTTCTGACCCACTGGAATTGTGATACAGTGAATTATAAGTGAAATATTCATGTCTGTAAACAATTGTTGGAAAAATTACTTGTGTCATGCACAAAGTAGATGTCCTAACTGACTTGCCAAGACTATAGTTTGTTAACCAAACATTTGTGGAGTGGTTGAAAAACAAGTTTTAATGACTCCAACCTAAGTGTATGTAAACATCCGACTTCAACTCTATATATCTCTTTTTTTGGGGGGGGTGGGGATTTGGGAAATTCTCCCGTGACCCCATTTTCATGTCAGGTCGCGACCCCTTGTTTGGGAACAGCTGAACTAGACTAATGATGATGGGAAAGAGATATGGTTTATGACCTGAGGGGTGGTAGTGGTAGTCTACTGCTGTATAATGACCTGAGGGATGGATAGAGGGCCCTGGTCAAAAGTAGTACACTATATAGGGAGTAGGTTACCTCCTAGGACATACAGGGGTATGGCCCTGAAGTTTCCATGACCTCTCCTTCCCTGATCTAGAAGAGTTAGCCAATATGGCAGTATGATCTCTCCTTCCCTGATCTAGAAGAGTTAGCCAATATGGCAGTATGACCTCTCCTTCCCTGATCAAGAAGAGCTAGCCAATATGGCAGTATGACTTCTGCTTCCCTGATCTAGAAGAGTTAGCCAATATGGCAGTATGACCTCTCCTTCCCTGATCTAGAAGAGTTAGCCAATATGGCAGTATGACCTCTCCTTCCCTGATCTAGAAGAGCGAGCCAATATGGCAGTATGACCTCTCCTTCCCTGATCAAGAAGAGCTAGCCAATATGGCAGTATGACCTCTCCTTCCCTGATCTAGAAGAGTTAGCCAATATGGCAGTATGACCTCTCCTTTCCCTGATCTAGAAGAGTTAGCCAATATGGCAGTATGACCTCTCCTTCCCTGATCAAGAAGAGCGAGCCAATATGGCAGTATGACCTCTCCTTCCCTGATCTAGAAGAGTTAGCCAATATGGCAGTATGACCTCTCCTTCCCTCATCAAGAAGAGTTAGCCAATATGGCAGTATGACATCTCCTTCCCTGATCTAGAAGAGTTAGCCAATATGGCAGTATGACCTCTCCTTCCCTGATCTAGAACAGCGAGCCAATATGGCAGTATGACCTCTCCTCCCCTGATCTAGAAGAGCTAGCCAATATGGCAGTATGACCTCTCCCTGATCAAGAAGAGTTAGCCAATATGGCAGTATGACCTCTCCTTCCCTGATCTAGAAGAGTTAGCCAATATGGCAGTATGACCTCTCCTTCCCTGATCTAGAAGAGTTAGCCAATATGGCAGTATGACCTCTCCTTCCCTGATCTAGAAGAGTTAGCCAATATGGCAGTATGACCTCTCCTTCCCTGATCTAGAAGAGTTAGCCAATATGGCAGTATGACCTCTCCTTCCCTGATCAAGAAGAGCGAGCCAATATGGCAGTATGACCTCTCCTTCCCTGATCTAGAAGAGTTAGCCAATATGGCAGTATGACCTCTCCTTCCCTCATCAAGAAGAGTTAGCCAATATGGCAGTATGACATCTCCTTCCCTGATCTAGAAGAGTTAGCCAATATGGCAGTATGACCTCTCCTTCCCTGATCTAGAACAGCGAGCCAATATGGCAGTATGACCTCTCCTCCCCTGATCAAGAAGAGCGAGCCAATATGGCAGTATGACCTCTCCTTCCCTGATCTAGAACAGCGAGCCAATATGGCAGTATGACCTCTCCTCCCCTGATCAAGAAGAGTTAGCCAATATGGCAGTATGACCTCGTGCTGGATGGTTGATTCAATGTGAATAATGACTGCTGTTATGAAACGATATAGTAACTGGTGTTCTATTAGAGTGTTCTGTTGAACAGAGAGCATGATGGGTAAAGTAACACTACTATTATAATACGCTGAAGGTTTACTCCAGATATTGAGTTAAGCTGTCCAGTTCTTACCATTGTGTCGTTTTCTCTACAGCGTAATCTCCCAGTGAGATTATCCGCTGTGGTTCGTCCGGTACTGTATTACCCTCCTCCAATCCTCTTTGTCCGTGCAGAGAGAAAGGTGTCATTGTGTCGGGCCATGCGTCATCAACACATAAACAGATGATATTTACGCATCGCTCGTTTTTCCAAAACTTCCACCAGAGTGTTTTCCCCTCAGGTTCTTGGGATTGGATGGGGGGGGGGGGGGGGGGGGGGTCAGATGGTTAGACATGATGTTCCAGAATGTTCCCATCATCGGGGGGGATCCTTCAGTCTGTGATGTCACATCCTGTCATATTGGAACATGGATATTTGGAAGGCTACTACAGCAGAATGTTTTGGTCCTGTGCTGTGGTGTTGAAATAGAACAGGCCAACCAATGGCCTCTTGAGTTGAAGGCTGACGTTAGTCATTTGTGATTGGGGGGGGGGGGGGGGGACGGGGGGGACACACAGAGCCACGAGTACATGATGTCATTGATGTAACCAAGTAATAATGAGTGTCATGTGGAGTTCCATTTCCGTCGGGCATCGCCACGGTATCAAGCTAAAACCACATAGTCTTCCCTTGTTTCATTGTGTTCTTGTAAGGGGTTCCATTTCCGTTGGGCATCGCCACGGTATCACGCTAAAACCACATAGTCTTCCCTTGTTTCATTGTGTTCTTGTAAGGGGTTCCATTTCCGTCGGGCATCGCCACGGTATCAAGCTAAAACCACATAGTCTTCCCTTGTTTCATTGTGTTCTTGTAAGGGGTTCCATTTCTAAGGTCTTTTTTTCCCCCCTTGTCCAATATTACCCGAGTGAGTCTCACGACTGGAAGCTAATCTGCAGAGGATATTTTCCTCATTATCCCTGGCTTCAACATGTCTCCCGTACCTTCAGGATCAGTCTCCGTGGCTTCCTTCCTGCTCGTACTAACTCTGACAGACGTTAGGCCTGTAAGTATGTGTGGGAATATATAGGTGAAAATATGAATCTGCCGTCTAGCAGAGTTCAAGCTTTTCCAGAGCATCTCAACGTAGTTAATAACTCTTTTAAAATCGACCCGATTTAGTGAGATTACTGAGATTACTGTGTGATGGGAGAGCGGAGACACTAGGGAGGCATCTCAAATCTCCCTGGGCCCTTGCTGGTCAAACGTAGTGCACTATAAAGTGGGTAGGATGCCATTTGGCATGCACAGACAAGACGCGCTAGCAGGATGCAGAAGTATTAATCATTCCCCATGTACTGCCAATTTAGGAAGAGAATATGTCCCCGTTTATATTGATATTTTACTTGGCAAACATACGCGTACGCACGCAGACTCTCTCACACACACACACATGCACACACACACACACACACACACACACACACACACACACACACACACACACACACACACACACACACACACACACACACACACACACTCTGCACACACACACACACACACACACACACACACACACACACACGCACGCACGCACACACACACACACACACACACACACACACACACACACACACACACACACACACACACACACACACACACACACGCACGCACGCACGCACGCACACACACACACACACACACACACACACACACACACACACACACACACACACACACACACACACACACACACACACACTCAAACATACGCACACACACACTCAAACATACGCACACACACACACACACACACACACACACACACACACACACACACACACACACACACACACACACACACACACACACACACACACACACACACATATACACATGCCCGCACGCACACACACACAGAGGTTTTATAATAGAGAGACAGAGAGAGACATTAACACCCAGCAGTAGATTAGGGTCCAGAACCAGTAGATTAGGGTCCAGTACCAGTAGATTAGGGTCCAGTACCAGTAGATTAGGGTCCAGAACCAGTAGATTAGGGTCCTTGAGCTTCATTGACACCCAGCAGTAGATTAGGGTCCAGTACCAGTAGATTAGGGTCCAGAACCAGTAGATTAGGGTTCAGAACCAGTAGATTAGGGTCCAGTACCAGTAGATTAGGGTCCAGAACCAGTAGATTAGGGTCCTTGAGCTTCATTGACACCCAGCAGTAGATTAGGGTCCAGTACCAGTAGATTAGGGTCCAGAACCAGTAGATTAGGGTTCAGAACCAGTAGATTAGGGTCCAGTACCAGTATATTAGGGTCATGTACCAGTAGATTAGGGTTCAGAACCAGTAGATTAGGGTCCAGTACCAGTATATTAGGGTCCTTGAGCATCATTAACACCCAGCAGTAGATTAGGGTCCAGAACCAGTAGATTAGGGTCCTGTACCAGTAGATTAGGGTCCAGTACCAGTAGATGAGGGTCCTTGAGCACCATTAACACCCAGCAGTAGATTAGGGTCCAGTACCAGTAGATTAGGGTCCAGAACCAGTAGATTAGGGTCCAGAACCAGTAGATTAAGGTCCAGTACCAGTAAATTCGTGTCCAGTACCAGTTAATTAGGGTCCAGTACCAGTAGATTAGGGTCCAGTACGAGTAGATTAGGGTCCAGTACCAGTAGATTTGGTTCCATGAGCATCATTAACACCCAGCAGTAGATTAGGGTCCAGAACCAGTAGATTAGGGTCCAGTACCAGTAGATTTGGTTCCTTGAGCATCATTAACACCCAGCAGTAGATTAGGGTCCAGAACCAGTAGATTAGGGTCCTTGAGCATCATTGACACCCAGTAGTAGATTAGGGTCCAGAACCAGTAGATTAGGGTCCAGAACCAGTAGACTAGGGTCATTGAGCATCATTAACACCCAGCAGTAGATTAGGGTTCAGAACCAGTAGATTAGGTTCCAGAACCAGTAGATTATGGTCCAGAACCAGTAGATTAGGGTCCAGTACCAGTATATTAGTGTCCAGTACTAGTGGATTAGGGTCCAGTACCAGTAGATTCGGGTCCAGAACCAGTAGAGTAGGGTCCAGAACCAGTAGATTAGGGTCCAGTACCAGTAGATTAGGGTCCTGTACCAGTAAATGAGGGTCCTTGAGCACCATTAACACCCAGCAGTAGATTAGGGTCCAGTACCAGTAGATTAGGGTCCAGAACCAGTAGATTAGGGTCCAGAACTAGTCGATTAAGGTCCATAACCAGTAGATTAGGGTCCTTGAGCTTCATTAACACCCAGCAGTAGATTAGGGTCCAGAACCAGTATATTAGGGTCCTTGAGCATCATTAACACCCATCAGTAGATTAGGGTCCAGAACCAGTAGATTAGGGTCCAGAACCAGTAGATTAGGGTCCAGTACCAGTAGATGAGGGTCCTTGAGCATCATTAACACCCATCAGTAGATTAGGGTCCAGAACCAGTATATTAGGGTCCTTGAGCTTCATTAACACCCAGCAGTAGATTAGGGTCCAGAACCAGTATATTAGGGTCCTTGAGCATCATTAACACCCATCAGTAGATTAGGGTCCAGAACCAGTAGATTAGGGTCCAGAACCAGTAGATTAGGGTCCAGAACCAGTATATTAGGGTCCTTGAGCATCATTAACACCCAGCAGTAGATTAGGGTCCAGAACCAGTATATTAGGGTCCTTGAGCATCATTAACACCCATCAGTAGATTAGGGTCCAGAACCAGTAGATTATGGTCCTGTACCAGTAGATTAGGGTCCAGTACCAGTAGATGAGGGTCCTTGAGCACCATTAACACCCAGCAGTAGATTAGGGTCCAGTACCAGTAGATTAGGGTCCAGAACCAGTAGATTAGGGTCCAGAACCAGTAGATTAAGGTCCAGTACCAGTAAATTCGTGTCCAGTACCAGTTGATTAGGGTCCTGTACCAGTAGAATAGGGTCCAGTACCAGTATATTAGTGTCCAGTACCAGTGGATTAGGGTCCAGAACCAGTAGAGTAGGGTCCAGAACCAGTAGATTAGGGTCCAGGACCAGTAGATTAGGGTCCAGAACCAGTAGATTAGGGTCCAGTACCAGTAGATTAGGGTCCAGTACCAGTATATTAGTGTCCAGTACTAGTGGATTAAGGTCCAGTACCAGTAGATTAAGGTCCTGTACCAGTAGATTAGGGTCCAGAACCAGTGGATTAGGGTCCAGAACAAGTAGTTTAGGGTCCAGAACCAGTAGATTATGGTCCAGTACCAGTAGATGAAGGTCCTGTACCAGTAGATTCGGGTCCAGAACCAGTGGATTAGTGTCCAGTACCAGTAGATTAAGGTCCTGTACCAGTAGATTAGGGTCCAGAACCAGTGGATTAGGGTCCAGTACCAGTAGATTAGGGTCCAGTACCAGTAGATTAGGGTCATTGAGCATCATTGACACTCAGCAGTAGATTAGGGTCGAGTACCAGTAGATTAGGGTCCAGAACCAGTAGATTAGGGTCCAGAACCAGTAGATTAAGGTCCAGTACCAGTAAATTCGTGTCCAGTACCAGTAGATGAAGGTCCTGTACCAGTAGATTCGGGTCCAGAACCAGTGGATTAGTGTCCAGTACCAGTAGATTAAGGTCCTGTACCAGTAGATTAGGGTCCAGAACCAGTGGATTAGGGTCCAGTACCAGTAGATTAAGGTCCTGTACCAGTAGATTAGGGTCCAGAACCAGTGGATTAGGGTCCAGTACCAGTAGATTAAGGTCCAGAACCAGTAGATTAGGGTCCAGAACCAGTAGATTAGGGTCCAGAACCAGTAGATTAGGGTCATTGAGGATCATTAACACCCAGCAGTAGATTAGGGTCCAGAACCAGTAGATTAGGGTCCAGAACCAGTAGATTAGGGTCCAGAACCAGTAGATTAGGGTCATTGAGGATCATTAACACCCACCAGTAGATTAGGGTCCAGAACCAGTAGATTATGGTCCAGAACCAGTAGATTAGGGTCCAGAACCAGTAGATTATGGTCCAGAACCAGTAGATTAGGGTCATTGAGGATCATTAACACCCACCAGTAGGTTAGGGTCCAGAACCAGTAGATTAGGGTCCAGAGTGATTAAGAACGAGGTGGTCTAACGATCTGGAGGCAGGGTTAAATCACACAGTAAAATATTACCATGATGTCGGGGATTACAGAAAGATGCCAAGTCAAAACCCATTGTAAATGTATTGATAGCAATGCAATGTTTTCTAGCAATCGCTCATTATTGCTTATTTTTTGGTTTTGCTAAAAAACACTGCTTCCTGAACAAATAACCGCTGATACCACACTTACACATTACACTGAGTGGACAAAACATTAGGAACACCTATTTCCGTGACATAGACTGACCAGGTGATTACAGGTGAAAGCTTTGATCCCTAATTGCTGTCACCTGTTAATTCCACTTCAATCAGTGTAGATGAAGGGGAGGAGACAGGTAAAAGAAGGATTTTTAATCCTTGAGACAATTGAGACGTGGATTATGTGTTTTCCCATTCAGAGGGTGAATGGGCAAGACAAAATATTGAAGTGCCTTTGAACAGGGTATGGTAGTAGGTGCCGGTTTGAGTGTGTCAAGAACTGCAATGCTGCTGGGTTTTTCCACACTGAACAGTTTCTCGTGTGTATCAAGAATGGTCCACCACCCAAAGGACATCCAGCCAATTTGACATAACTGTGGGAAGCATTGGAGTCAACATGGACCAACATCCCTGTGGAACTCAATATTAGGATGGTGTTCCTAATGTTTTGTACACTCGGTGTATATTAGATATTAGCATTAAGGGTTGACATTATTACGTGATATCATGTAAGTGGACGAACACCGTCATGTAACAGGTTTATTTTTGTATTTATTTAAACGTGTGGAGCCGAACAGCTGACTGGAAACAGGGATGGCCGGGCATTCGATGCGGTTGAGTCCGTTTCCGCTGTAACATGGACTCTTTGTCAACGTGATTCAACGTTGTCGCTCCTCGCTGAAAAACAAGGAAGGTGTTGTCGCAAGCGAGTCTCCCCTTCCCTCAGCAGCAGCACATGCAGTCATCTAACATTCATGACCGTCACATCCCTAATAACCATATCATGAATATTATAACAAATTCTCCTACATTCTTAGCCTTGTACTCCCCAGCAATGCAGCGATGCTCTTAGCCTCTGAGATAACCGCCTTGTATCTCTCCCTGCCTGTGGGAGATGGGGGGCTGAGGGATGGACTGTAATAACCAGAGAGATCTGGGGGAACTAAGGGAAGGGTAGGGAGGTTGGGGGGGACACAGACCGGGGAGCCCCAGGGGAGGAGTGGAGTGGGGGTCACCTCTGGGGGTGGAGGGATGAGAGTGGGGGTCTCCTCTGAGGATCTAGCAGGCTGGGGGAGGGGGGAGGGGATGAGAGTGGGGGTCTCCTCTGAGGATCTAGCAGGCTGGGGGTGGAGGGATGAGAGTGAGGGTCTCCTCTGAGGATCTAGCAGGCTGGGGGAGCGGGGAGGGGATGAGAGTGGGGGTTTCCTCTGAGGATCTAGCAGGCTGGGGGTGGAGGGATGAGAGTGGGGGTCTCCTCTGAGGATCTAGGAGGCTGGGGGTGGAGGGATGAGAGTGGGGGTCTCCTCTGAGGATCTAGCAGGCTGGGGGTGGAGGGAGGGGATGAGAGTGGGGGTCTCCTCTGAGGATCTAGCAGGCTGGGGGGGGGGGGAGGGGATGAGAGTGGGGGTCTCCTCTGAGGATCTAGCAGGCTGGGGGTGGAGGGATGAGAGTGGGGGTCTCCTCTGAGGATCTAGCAGGCTGGAGGAGGGGGGAGGGGATGAGAGTGGGGGTCTCCTCTGAGGATCTAGCAGGCTTGGGGTGGAGGGATGAGAGTGGGGGTCTCCTCTGAGGATCTAGCAGGCTGGGGGTGGAGGGATGAGAGTGGTGGTCTCCTCTGAGGATCTAGCAGGCTGGGGGAGGGGGGAGGGGATGAGAGTGGGGGTCTCCTCTGAGGATCTAGCAGGCTGGGGGAGGGGGGAGGGGATGAGAGTGGGGGTCTCCTCTGAGGATCTAGCAGGCTGGGGGTGGAGGGATGAGAGTGGGGGTCTCCTCTGAGGATCTAGCAGGCTGGGGGAGGGGGGAGGGGATGAGAGTGGGGGTCTGTATTACCTAATTACTAATCATAAAACATTTCTTAAAAATACACAGCTCACAGCAATGGAAAGACACAGATCTTGTGAATTCAGACAATATTTCAGATGTTCTAAGTGTTTTACAGCGAAAACACAATAAATCGTTATATTAGCATACCACATGTGCAAACGTTACCAGAGCATCGATTCAAGCCAAAGAGAGCGATAACGTAATCATCGCCAAAATATATTAATTTTTTCACTAACCTTCTCAGAATTCTTCCGATGACACTCCTGTAACATCATATTACAACATACATATAGAGTTTGTTCGAAAATGTGCATATTTAGCCACAAAAAAACGTGGTTATACAATGACAATACTAGCAAAACTAGCCTGAAAATGTCGGGCGCCATATTTGACAGTGATCTTGTCTCATGATTAACTATTCATAAACTTGACTAAAAAAATATAAGTTAGACAGCTATCGAAAGACAAATTAGTTCTTAATGCAATCGCTGAATTACATTTCTAAAATTATCCTTACTGTGCAATACAGGGTTCGCCAAGCGAAGCTATACCAAAGAAAATGGCGGAATATGCGTTTAAAATTTTTCGACAGAACAACGATTTATCATCTTAAATATTTCTTACTATGAGGTGATCTTCCATCAGAATCTTGGGCAATGTATCCTTTCTTGGGTCTAATCTTCTTTTGGTCGAAAGATGTCCTCTTGTCCGTCGAAATGCCCACTAACGTTCGACCGGTACTGGAAACGTGCCCAAAGCTTCAAAGTGCATCACCAAGAATTGCCTCAAAATCGCACTAAACGGATATAAATTGCTATAAAACGGTTTAAATTAACTACCTTATGATGTCTTTAACACCTATAACGAGTAAAAACATGACCGGCGATATATAAGTGGCTAAACCAAAGCTTGGAAAGAGATCCAGTCCAACGTCCTTCGTGCGTCAGGCGGCAGGAAGCAGGAAAAGAAATCCACTTCCGCCTTGTGCTGTTTTATACAGGCCCTGATTGCGCAATCGACTCCATTCAAATTGTCACCACTTACTGACATCTAGAGGAAGGCGTGGGCAGTGTTTGTATCCTCATAGGATTTACAGGGACTTTAAAACTGACCTGGGACCAGAGGCCAACATTTTTGAAATCTCACTCCCTATCAGGAAAAGTGCTGTAGAATGAGTTCTGTTCCACTCAGAGACATAATTCAAACGGCTATAGAAACTAGAGAGTGTTTTCTATCCAATAATAACAATAATATGCATATTGTACGAGCAAGAATTGAGTACTAGGCAGTTTAATCTGTAGAGCAAATTATGCTAATGCGAAACAGCACCCCCTATAGTGGCAAGAAGTTAACACAGTAAATTCATCAGGCTTAAGCCATGTTTCAGTCAGGCCAATCACATCAAGATTATGATCAGTGATTAGTTCATTGACTATAACTGCCTTTGAAGTGAGGGATCTAACATTAAGTAACCCTATTTTGAGATGTG
>NW_024061503.1:47500-57500 GCF_016432855.1 Salvelinus namaycush
TCTCACTGACCTACCTAGTTATACCTGGTTCCTCTCACTGATCTACCGAGTTACCCTGTTCCTCTCACTGACCTACCTAGTTACCTGGTTCCTCTCACTGACCTACCTAGTTACCTGGTTCCTCTCACTGATCTACCTAGTTACCTGGTTCCTCTCACTGACCTACCTAGCTACCTGGTTCCTCTCACTGACCTACCTAGTTACCTGGTTCCTCTCACTGATCTACCTAGTTACCTGGTTCCTCTCTCTGACCTACCTAGTTACCTGGTTCCTCTCACTGACCTACCTAGTTCCTCTCACTGATCTACCTAGTTACCTGGTTCCTCTCACTGACCTACCTAGTTACCTGGTTCCTCTCACTGATCTACCTAGTTACCTGGTTCCTCTCACTGATCTACCTAGTTACCTGGTTCCTCTCACTGACCTACCTAGTTACCTGGTTCCTCTCACTGATCTACCTAGTTACCTGGTTCCTCTCATTGATCTACCTAGCTACCTGGTTCCTCTCACTGACCTACCTAGTTATCTGGTTCCTCTCACTGAGCTACCTAGTTACCTGGTTCCTCTCACTGACCTACCTAGTTACCTGGTTCCTCTCACTGACCTACCTAGTTACCTGGTTCCTCTCACTGATCTACCTAGTTACCTGGTTCCTCTCTCTGACCTACCTAGCTACCTGGTTCCTCTCACTGACCTACCTACTTACCTGGTTCCTCTCACTGACCTACCTAGTTACCTGGTTCCTCTCACTGACCTACCTAGTTACCTGGTTCCTCTCACTGATCTACCTAGTTACCTGGTTCCTCTCACTGACCTACCTAGTTACCTGGTTCCTCTCACTGACCTACCTAGTTACCTGGTTCCTCTCACTGATCTACCTAGTTACCTGGTTCCTCTCACTGATCTACCTAGTTACCTGGTTCCTCTCACTGATCTACCTAGTTACCTGGTTCCTCTCACTGACCTACCTAGTTACCTGGTTCCTCTCACTGAGCTACCTAGTTACCTGGTTCCTCTCACTGACCTACCTAGTTACCTGGTTCCTCTCACTGACCTACCTAGTTATACCTGGTTCCTCTCACTGATCTACCTAGTTACCTGGTTCCTCTCACTGACCTACCTAGTTACCTGGTTCCTCTCACTGACCTACCTAGTTACCTGGTTCCTCTCACTGATCTACCTAGTTACCTGGTTCCTCTCTCTGACCTACCTAGCTACCTGGTTCCTCTCACTGACCTACCTACTTACCTGGTTCCTCTCACTGACCTACCTAGTTACCTGGTTCCTCTCACTGACCTACCTAGTTACCTGGTTCCTCTCACTGATCTACCTAGTTACCTGGTTCCTCTCACTGACCTACCTAGCTACCTGATGCTGAAGGTTCTTCAGAACCAACCTGACAGGTCTGCTCCTCAGTGGACCACATTAATAAATGTAAACCGGCGTGAGCCAGCCGGGGTGGACAGGTTGCTAGGGCATGGAGATGAATCATCCTTTTACAGCTGTCATCATAAGTCAGGGTGAAGAGGAGAGGTGGAGACGAGGAAGAGTATAGATGGAGAGGACAAGGAGGAAGATGGTGGAGAGATAGAGAGGGGAGATGGAGAGGACAAGGAGGAGGAAGAGGAGAGATAGAGAGGGGAGATGGAGAGGACAAGGAGGAGGAAGAGGAGAGATAGAGGGGAGGAAGAGGAGAGGTGGAGAGGAGGAAGAGGAGAGATAGAGAGGAGGAAGAGGAGAGGTTGAGAGGAGGAAGGGGAGAGGTGGAGAGGAGGAAGAGGAGAGATAGAGAGGGGAGATGGAGAGGACAAGGAGGAGAGATAGAGAGGAGGTAGAGGAGAGGTGGAGAGGAGGAAGGGGAGAGGAGGAGAGGTTGAGAGGAGGAAGATGAGAGGTGGAGAGGAGGAAGAGGAGAGATAGAGAGGAGGAAGAGGAGAGGTGGAGAGGAGGAAGAGGAGAGATAGGGGATAAAAACGGTCCTTTTCCCCCTCCATCTCTCCGTCTGGCAACGTGGTGGCCACCATGGCTCAACAACAAGGGATGGGGGAGGGAGAGAGGAGAGAAAGGGAGGGGGAGGGAGGAGAGAAAGGGACGGGGGAGGGAGGAGAGAAGAGAAAGGGAGGAGGGAGGGAGGAGAGAAAGGGAGGGGGGAGGGAGAGAGAAGAGAAGAGAAAGGGAGGGGGGGGAGGAGAGAGGAGAGAAAGGGAGGGGGAGGGTGAGAGAAGAGAAAGGGAGGGGGAGGGAGAGAGGAGAGAAAGGGAGGGAGAGAGGAGAGAAAGCGATGGGGGAGGGAGAGAGGAGAGAAAGCGATGGGGGAGGGAGAGAGAAGAGAAAGGGAGGGGGAGGGAGAGAGAGAGAGAAGAGAAAGGGAGGGGGGAGGGAGGAGAGAAAGGGAGGGAGAGAGGAGAGAAAAGGATGGGGAGGGAGAGAGGAGAGAAAGGGAGGGGGGAGAGAGGAGAGAAAGAGAGGAGGGAGGTGAGAGAGAGAAGGGAGGGGGGAGAGAGGAGAGAAATGGAGGGGGAGGGATAGAGAAGAGAAAAGAGAAAGGGGGGGAGGGAGGGAGGGAGGGAGGGAGGGAGGGAGGGAGGGAGGGAGGGAGGGAGGGAGGGAAAGAGGAGAGGAAGAGAGGGGGGAGGATGAGGCATAATGGTGTTAGTTATAGCATGTGTTGAATAGCCTCGAGATGGCCCCCCCATCTTGAACAGAAGGTGCTTTCTCCCTGGCGGTGGTCAGATTGTATGTTGTTTTTTTAATGGCGATAGCTAGCTAGCATAAGAACCCTCCATAGTATAATGAAATATGTATGGGCGTGAAAAAGTCTGGTGGTCATGAATGACCTCACTATATAGACAGTTTATAACGAGAGTCACTAGAATTCACACTATAATTCACTCTAGAATGCACTCTATAATTCACACTATAATTCACTCTAGAATGCACTCTAGAATTCACACTATAATTCACTCTAGAATGCACTCTAGAATTCACACTATAATTCACTCTATAATTCACTCTAGAATGCACTCTATAATTCACACTATAATTCACTCTAGAATTCACTCTAGAATTCACACTATAATTCACTCTAGAATTCACTCTAGAATTCACACTATAATTCACTCTAGAATGCACTCTAGAATTCACTCTAGAATGCACTCTAGAATTCACTCTGGAATGCATTCTAGAATGCACTCTAGAATTCACACTATAATGCACTCTAGAATTCACTCTGGAATGCACTCTAGAATTCACTCTAGAATGCACTCTAGAATTCACACTATAATGCACTCTAGAATTCACTCTGGAATGCACTCTAGAATTCACTCTAGAATTCACTCTAGAATTCACACTAGAATCTGTTCAAACCAAAACACTATAACCAAAGAGAAGCAGTCATTTCCTGAATTAGAGGAGCTTTCAACCTTAGATATCAGAAGTGATTTGGTTCAACTCAATTGTAAGGCAACCAGAGTTTGCTCAACATTTGGGCATGTAGCTGAACCAACAGGCATTCTCCAATTCGAATTGTATGTTCACTCAACTTTGAATTTTAGGTTGAGTGAACATAAAATTCAACTTAAGAATGTATTCTTTACCTATTTTCATATTTCCCTTGGCTTTCAAGTGAATTGGCTTTCAAGTGAATTGTAGGTACCACCCCATGGCTGGATTTGTTAGCGACAGAGACATGGTCGTTGTGTTCAATTGTTTTTCAGTACCGTAGCCTTCACCAAGTGAGTGTCTAAATTAATATGGTATCTTTAAAATACAGGCCACAATCAAGCCTGCAAGTCATATTATGCTGGCTTGCAAATGGATGTTAAATTCCTCTTGGAATCCAGCCAGAGTGAAGATATCCAACAATTTGAATGTTTAATCACCCGCAAACTGCTTTCAGAATGACTGCCAGGGTTAGGGGAAACAGATTGGTAAGACTACCTAAATAATATCGATTGGACCAGCCATCTCAGTAGCAGGTGAAGTAAGTCCAACACCTAACCGATTGGATTAGTTTACCAAATGTTTGTTATTCATGTTTGAATTGATTAATCTTAGGCTAGCCAATCAAAGTACATGGAAAAACACAGTAACTGAAACAAATCATTCTGAAAAATCTACCTGCAAGAGGCATGCTGGGAAATATGATAATGATGATGGGTGTGGTTTTGAGCAAACGTGAAATTGTAATTTTACACAACAAGCTTTTTCAAATTCAGCTGACTTCGAGCAGAGTTTGTTGAGTAAACACACTTTAAATGTTTTTTTTTAAATCTCAATATCAAATAATTTCTGGGTAACAGTTAAAGTACCTCACTGTGATTGTTTTCAATTAAAATGGCCAAAAATAAAATAAAAAATAGCTTCTTAGCAAAGAACAATTTCTCAAGCAAGAATTTTGCTAGGACTGTGTGGGAGTGGTCTGAGTGAGGGGCCTCATTGGACAAGCCTAACGGGAGGGATATGTAACCTGAAAACTAGCTGTTATTGGATGAGAGGTTTCAAACGTTTTGTTATTGGTCTATTAACTAATGGCAATCTATCCTCCTATATAACCCAGTAGAGGTAAAGTTATAGTGATTTATCCTCCTCCTATATAACCCAGTAGAGGTAAAGTTATAGTGATATATCCTCCTCCTATATAACCCAGTAGAGGTAAAGTTATAGTGATATATCCTCCTATATAACCCAGTAGAGGTAAAGTTATAGTGATATATCCTCCTATATAACCCAGTAGAGGTAAAGTTATAGTGATTTATCCTCCTATATAACCCAGTAGAGGTAAAGTTATAGTGATTTATCCTCCTATATAACCCAGTAGAGGTAAAGTTATAGTGATTTATCCTCCTATATAACCCAGTAGAGGTAAAGTTATAGTGATTTATCCTCCTATATAACCCAGTAGATGTAAAGTTATAGTGATATATCCTCCTCCTATATAACCCAGTAGAGGTAAAGTTATAGTGATTTATCCTCCTATATAACCCAGTAGAGGTAAAGTTATAGTGATATATCCTCCTCCTATATAACCCAGTAGAGGTAAAGTTATAGTGATATATCCTCCTCCTATATAACCCAGTAGAGGTAAAGTTATAGTGATTTATCCTCCTATATAACCCAGTAGAGGTAAAGTTATAGTGATTTATCCTCCTATATAACCCAGTAGAGGTAAAGTTATAGTGATTTATCCTCCTATATAACCCAGTAGAGGTAAAGTTATAGTGATATATCCTCCTCCTATATAACCCAGTAGAGGTAAAGTTATAGTGATTTATCCTCCTATATAACCCAGTAGAGGTAAAGTTATTGTGATTTATCCTCCTATATAACCCAGTAGAGGTAAAGTTATAGTGATTTATCCTCCTCCTATATAACCCAGTAGAGGTAAAGTTATAGTGATATATCCTCCTCCTATATAACCCAGTAGAGGTAAAGTTATAGTGATTTATCCTCCTCCTATATAACCCAGTAGAGGTAAAGTTATAGTGATATATCCTCCTCCTATATAACCCAGTAGAGGTAAAGTTATAGTGATTTATCCTCCTCCTATATAACCCAGTAGAGGTAAAGTTATAGTGATATATCCTCCTCCTATATAACCCAGTAGAGGTAAAGTTATAGTGATTTATCCTCCTCCTATATAACCCAGTAGAGGTAAAGTTATAGTGATTTATCCTCCTCCTATATAACCCAGTAGAGGTAAAGTTATAGTGATTTATCCTCCTATATAACCCAGTAGAGGTAAAGTTATAGTGATTTATCCTCCTATATAACCCAGTAGAGGTAAAGTTATAGTGATTTATCCTCCTATATAACCCAGTAGAGGTAAAGTTATAGTGATTTATCCTCCTATATAACCCAGTAGAGGTAAAGTTATAGTGATTTATCCTCCTATATAACCCAGTAGAGGTAAAGTTATAGTGATTTATCCTCCTATATAACCCAGTAGATGTAAATTTATAGTGATATATCCTCCTCCTATATAACCCAGTAGAGGTAAAGTTATAGTGATTTATCCTCCTATATAACCCAGTAGAGGTAAAGTTATAGTGATTTATCCTCCTATATAACCCAGTAGAGGTAAAGTTATAGTGATTTATCCTCCTATATAACCCAGTAGAGGTAAAGTTATAGTGATATATCCTCCTCCTATATAACCCAGTAGAGGTAAAGTTATAGTGATATATCCTCCTCCTATATAACCCAGTAGAGGTAAAGTTATAGTGATATATCCTCCTCCTATATAACCCAGTAGAGGTAAAGTTATAGTGATTTATCCTCCTATATAACCCAGTAGAGGTAAAGTTATAGTGATTTTTCCTCCTCCTATATAACCCAGTAGAGGTAAAGTTATAGTGATTTATCCTCCTATATAACCCAGTACAGGTAAAGTTATAGTGATTTATCCTCCTATATAACCCAGTAGAGGTAAAGTTATAGTGATATATCCTCCTATATAACCCAGTAGAGGTAAAGTTATAGTGATTTATCCTCCTATATAACCCAGTAGAGGTAAAGTTAAAGTGATTTATCCTCCTATATAACCCAGTAGAGGTAAAGTTATAGTGATATATCCTCCTATATAACCCAGTAGAGGTAAAGTTATAGTGATTTATCCTCCTCCTATATAACCCAGTAGAGGTAAAGTTATAATGATTTATCCTCCTATATAACCCAGTAGAGGTAAAGTTATAGTGATTTATCCTCCTATATAACCCAGTAGAGGTAAAGTTATAGTGATTTATCCTCCTATATAACCCAGTAGAGGTAAAGTTATAGTGATATATCCTCCTCCTATATAACCCAGTAGAGGTAAAGTTATAGTGATTTATCCTCCTCCTATATAACCCAGTAGAGGTAAAGTTATAGTGATTTATCCTCCTATATAACCCAGTAGAGGTAAAGTTATAGTGATTTATCCTCCTATATAACCCAGTAGAGGTAAAGTTATAGTGATTTATCCTCCTCCTATATAACCCAGTAGAGGTAAAGTTATAGTGCTTTATCCTCCTATATAACCCAGTAGAGGTAAAGTTATAGTGATTTATCCTCCTATATAACCCAGTAGAGGTAAAGTTATAGTGATTTATCCTCCTATATAACCCAGTAGAGGTAAAGTTATAGTGATTTATCCTCCTCCTATATAACCCAGTAGAGGTAAAGTTATAGTGATTTATCCTCCTCCTATATAACCCAGTAGAGGTAAAGTTATAGTGATTTATCCTCCTCCTATATAACCCAGTAGAGGTAAAGTTATAGTGATTTATCCTCCTATATAACCCAGTAGAGGTAAAGTTATAGTGATTTATCCTCCTCCTATATAACCCAGTAGAGGTAAAGTTATAGTGATCTATCCTCCTATATAACCCAGTAGAGGTAAAGTTATAGTGATATATCCTCCTCCTATATAACCCAGTAGAGGTAAAGTTATAGTGATTTATCCTCCTATTTAACACAGTAGAGGTAAAGTTATAGTGATTTATCCTCCTTTATAACCCAGTAGAGGTAAAGTTATAGTGATTTATCCTCCTATATAACCCAGTAGAGGTAAAGTTATAGTGATATATCCTCCTATATAACCCAGTAGAGGTAAAGTTATAGTGATTTATCCTCCTCCTATATAACCCAGTAGAGGTAAAGTTATAGTGATATATCCTCCTATATAACCCAGTAGAGGTAAAGTTATAGTGGTTTATCCTCCTATATAACCCAGTAGAGGTAAAGTTATAGTGATTTATCCTCCTATATAACCCAGTAGAGGTAAAGTTATAGTGATATATCCTCCTATATAACCCAGTAGAGGTAAAGTTATAGTGATTTATCCTCCTATATAACCCAGTAGAGGTAAAGTTATAGTGATTTATCCTCCTATATAACCCAGTAGAGGTAAAGTTATAGTGATTTGTCCTCCTCCTATATAACCCAGTAGAGGTAAAGTTATAGTGATTTATCCTCCTATATAACCCAGTAGAGGAGTGGCGTAAAGTCACCCAACATCAATGTGAAAGACCGCTGAAGGGCAAAGACGCATGAAAGCTGGGTATTGAAAATCAGGGTTATTCCACCAAATATTGTATTCCAAACTCTTCCTATGTTTAAACATTAGTATTGTGTTGTTCAAAAATGAATATGAACATATTTTCTTTGCATTATTCGAGGTCTGACTTCATCTTTTGTGTTATTTTGACCAGTTGTCATTTAACTGCAAATAAAATGCTCTAAATTACAAAATTTATATTTGAAATTTGGGAGAAATGTTGTCAGTTGTTTATAGAATAAAATAAAAATGTTTAATTTTACCTAAACACATACCAATAAATAGTAAAACCAGAGAAACTGATCATTCATCAAATGGTCTCTTAATTTTTCCCAGAGCTTTATATGAAATAGGGTACCATGTTGGAAAGTCCCAGAGAGAGAGAAGAGAGCGAGAGAGTGACCTGACCTATTTTTCACAAGTCTGTAAGGACTTCCTCTTCACTTGTTAGGGGGAGGAAGAGGTATGTCAGATTGGGGAGGGAGAGGTATGGGTTGCCAGATTGGGCTAGAAGAGGTATGTCAGATTGGGGAGGGAGAGGTATGGGTTGCCAGATTGGGTAAGGTAGAGGTTTGTCAGATTGGGGAGGGAGATGTATGGGTTGCCAGTTTGAGTTTGGGAGAGGTATGTCAGATTGGGGAGGGAGAGGTATGGGTTGCCAGATTGGGTTTGGGAGAGGTATGTCAGATTGGGGAGGGAGAGGTATGGGTTGCCAGATTGGGTGAGGGAGAGGTTTGTCAGATTGGGGAGGGAGAGGTACGGGTTGCCAGATTGGGTATAGAGGTTTGTTAGATTAGCGAGGGAAAGGTATTGGTTGCCAGATTGGGCTGGGAGAGGTATGCATTGCCAAATAAAGACTTATGAGGGCAGGCTGCCAGTTGGGTATGTTGCCAGATAATTAGGGTTCAGATGGCTGTAGTTCACAGTAGCATATCCCCACTGAGGCTGGCTGGGGCCCATACATCAGAGCATGTCTGTGAGAGGGCTAGGAGACTAGGAGGGGCAGCTGCTATCCTCTCTCCCCAGCCCTCTTATCCCTCTCTCCCCAGCCCTCCTCTCCCTCTCTACCCAGCCCTCCCCTCTCTCTCTACCCAGCTCTCCTCTCTCGCTCTACCCAGCCCTCCTCTCTCTCTCTACCCAGCCCTCCCCTCTCTCTCTAACCAGCCCTCCTCTCTCTCTCTACCCAGCCCTCCTCTCTTTCTCTAACCAGCCCTCCTCTCTCTCTCTACCCAGCCCTCCTCTCTCCCTCTCTACCCAGCCCTCCCCTCTCTCCCCAGCCCTCCTCTCCCTCTCTCCCCAGCCCTCCTCTCTCTCTCTACCCAGCCCTCCCCTCTCTCTCTACCCAGCCCTCCTCCCTGTCTCGACCCAGCCCTCCTCTCCCTCTCTACCCAGCCCTCCCCTCTCTCTCTACCCAGCCCTCCCCTCTCTCTCTACCCAGCCCTCCTCTCTGTCTCGACCCAGCCCTCCCCTCTCTCCCCAGCCCTCCCCTCTCTCTCTACCCAGCCCTCCCCTCTCTCTCGACCCAGCCCTCCTCTCTGTCTCGACCCAGCCCTCCCCTCTCTCTCTACCCAGCCCTCCCCTCTCTCTCTACCCAGCCCTCCTCTCTGTCTCGACCCAGCCCTCCTCTCGCTCTCTACCCAGCCCTACCCTCTCTCTCCACCCAGCCCTCCCCTCTCTCTCTACCCAGCCTTCCTCTCTGTCTCGACCCAGCCCTCCTCTCCCTCTCTACCCAGCCTTCCTCTCTGTCTCGACCCAGCCCTCCTCTCCCTCTCTACCCAGCCCTACCCTCTCTCTCCACCCAGCCCTCCCCTCTCTCTCTACCCAGCCCTCCTCTCTGTCTCGACCAAGCCCTCCTCTCCCTCTCTACCCAGCCCTCTCCTTCTCTACCCAGCCCTCCTCTCCCTCTCTACCCAGTCCTCCTCTCCCTCTTTACACAGCCCTCCTCTCCCTCTCTACCCAGCCCTC